>NW_026706631.1:0-108882 GCF_029867415.1 Vicia villosa
TGCGGGAAATGTAAACTAGCCTATTTACATGAATTTGACATCCTATACATTTATCTAGGAATCTTAAATTGCAAGAAATAAAAGGCATTTTTTTGTATTTTTTATGATTTATTTTAAATATAATTAATGCATTATTAATTAATTTAAAATAAAGAAAAGATGGAAATATGATTAAACCTAGCAAATAAGTTTAAAAATATGTACAAAAAGTTTGTTAATTGATTTTAGAACAAAACTAATTTTTTTGGAATTTTTGAAATTTGTTTTTGGATATTTTAAGTTAATTAAAACATAATTATGCAAATAACTACACCAATAATTACAACTTAATGATAAAATTATCCTAAATATGTACAAAATTAGTTTATGATATATAAACAATATTTAACACAAAGAACAATTTTTTATGATTTTTTGACTAATTAAAATAATTAATAAGCAAATATATAAATACATACTAATTAATTATGAAAAATATTGAAATTTTGAAGAAAAATAAAATATTTTTATTTCAGAAAATAATATATATTTTTAGAAGTTTAAAATATTTTTTTTGTGGAATTTTTGGAATTTTTTAAGTATTTTTAATTATTTTTGCAATAAAAATAAAATAAAAATAGAAAATATAAAAAGGATATGATCTGGTGTGGCATGATTGAAAGTCCATGGTGTGGATTGCTGGATCAGGCGCGTTGGATGAAGAACTGATGGAGATCAAAGGCCCAGATGCGTGGATACATGATGCACATGGTTTGAGGTTCAACATGTGATCATGCTGAAGTCAAGGGTTCAACGTGGGGTCCACGTTTTTTGACCAGCGAATGGGATGATTAGAAATTGCCACGCAAGCGGTCAAAATTTCAGCGCCACTATTCATCATCTTCTTCCTTGGTACCTGCGAAATTAGCTGCGGATTTACTTATGGAATTTCCTGCGGATTTTCCTTCAGATTTCCATGCTTTTTGAAAACCTACAAAAACAGCCATGAACGAAAAAGAAAAGGACCCAGACTGACTTAAAATTGTCTCCTGAACACGATGGTGGTGTTAGTTTTTCAATTCAAGCCTTGTAACTATGGATTCGAAAGGATTCAAGTATGAACACTCATGTTCAATGGTTAATGGTATAGGCTAATTTTCACGTGGGAGTTGGCATGTTAAGACCCAGATCATCTACATGGGACCTTATGAGCATGATAGAATGGTTAGTTTACATTGATATTAATTGTATATATGAAAACGAAAATTAAAGGCATATGTACATGAAGAACTTTGAATGTCTTATACGACTCTCATGTGCTTGTATTAAGAGTTTAATCTTACTCTATGATGTTGGAGAAGATGATTAAAAAGCTTGATTTGTATTAATATTGATTGGAGAATGAAATTTGAATTTTACAAAGTTATGGAATTTTGAGAGAATTTTGATGAGTTTCTTGACTATGCCTTCATATATTTCGTCTCTCCTCTTTGTCTCCTTTTGCTGAAGTATGATGCTTCTTTTATAGCCCAAAGTTGCTTGGAACTCAAGCTAAGAAGCTTTGTTGTCTTTGTTGAAAGTTTGATTTTTAAAATATTAAAAATCTTTGAATTGTTGACCAAGCTTGACTCCATTCAATGCTCTTGTCTTGCTCTTCAATTCTTGCAGAAAAAATGAAGATTCCTTGAAGTGAGTCATACTTGGAGGCCAAGCAACCATTATCCATGCATTTTCCTTTTAATTTTAATCTTAAAGTAAGATAAAATTATGCAAAAAATGGCCAATAAAGATGTGGGCTTTGTCTTGGTCGTGGGAGGCCCATAGTAACATGGCAAAGATGTTTGGACCATAAAAACTTGGACTCATTTGGAAAAAAAAACATTTTTGAGCAATGTTGATTTCATGCATTTTCCCAAAATTTAGCCAACTTCAACAAGGTGTAAATCCTTCAATTTTTGTCATATGAAGGAGATCGTGCACTTTTTGGAAACCTCAAAGAGTCCTCTAACCAATGTCTTTGGTCTCATATCAAAATGATTTTTGGTTCTCCTTGTGTGTCCATTTGAAAAAAGTGTCTTTTTGTTGACTTTGAAAATGACCTGTAATGTCTTTGGCCATATTTTTCAAATGGTGAATGCTATGACCATGGGATCAATTGCATTTGAAAGATAATTGAATTTCCTTCAAAATGAGCTTTGGTTGACATTTTTTGGATGAAGGATGAGAGAGTTATGATCAGTCAAAGTTGAGTTGACTTTTCAGGCAAAAACCCTAATTTTGAATCTTAGGGTTTTGTTGATTTTTGATCTTTCCTTGATGAATTGTGATCATCCAATGATCAAATGTTGAATCCTTTGACAAAATATGGACTTTGACAAAAAATTTCATTTTTGACTGTCAGTTGACTTTTTTGGTCAAACGGGTCGTCTGTTGACTGTTTGAGCTGCTGACGGTGCGTCTGAGTGAATTGAAGTTTGAAAATTTGTATGATGGTACTTTGAGATGTATGGATGTATATGAAATCCATTTGAGCTCTCAAAACTTGTTGCTCCTGTTAAAACAAGAAAAACCCTGATTAGGGACTGTCTGTATAGGAGGCAGTTAAGCGTACCTGATTTTTGTGCAGTGTTGAGTTTCTGCTAATCATGTGATATTCAGAAGACTTCTAACACAAAAATCTTGGAAATTTGAATTGTGAATGATTGATTTGATTGATTGTACAAATCACTGTGAATTGTACTGTCTGCAGTTTGTCTGTCAACCGACTGTTCGTGTACTGAAGCAGCAGTTAAAGTGAAAAATCAACCGTCAAAGTTAATTTTCTTTTTTTTTTTTGTTGTTATTTTTGTTTTTGTTTGGTGTGAAGCATGAAAATTTATTTACATGACTTGTTAGAAAACAGAAACATAATAAATAACTGATATTTACGGTATGCGGGCAAAATTACCGATAATAACCTGAAAATTGTTAAATGCACAGAAATAGAAATATTTGACTGGCAGAAACACACAAAATATTATCTTAGTAATTAAGCAATATTATGACAAATAGTACAACATTTAATACTGACAGTATAAATATTACATACTATTGAACAGTACGATGAATAGACGGTACGTTTAAGAAAATAAGAAACACGGCAAACTTTAAAAATGACGGTTGATGAACCATGCTATGATCAATAACATGTAGAGGATTGGGAATGCAACCATTGCAGGTCCACACTTCTCAGGACTGTGTAGGCAGAAGAAAGTCATGATCACCGTAGCAATGGTGATGACTGTAAGAAACAGTGTCTCTATCCATTTTGCCATTCTTGCTAGGAAAGAAGAAAGAAAATGGATGATGAAGTAGAAATTTGAAAGATGATTTAGAATTTGATGTGAGATTTGTGGGAAGAATGAGAGGTATTTATAGAATGGAAAGATGATAGAGACGTTGGGGAATGATGTGATTCCGTACAAAAGGAAATTTGAGTGGTAGTGAGATTTGAAAGAAAGTGTAAGGTATTGTTGGGAAAAGAGAGATGGATAGAATAAAGTTGAGATTTGAATTTGAAAGGATAGATTTGAAAAGATTTTGAAAATAATGGAATATAGCACAAAAGTTAGTGGGAAAACAAAAACAATTGTTACCAGTACAGTGTGAGTTTCCTGCTTTTGCGCCTGCAAAAAGATTTAACCCTGCATGAACTGTGTTAGTACTATTTATCTGTAAAATAAATAAATAGTATTTGTGAAGTAAAGAACAGTATTTGGCGTTTGCGTAAGAATAAATTCCACTGTAAGCCAAGTTACTGTGTAAGAAAAATTCTGAAAACCAAGTTCTTCATATGTCAGGATATTTTGAAAAAATCCATGTTTATATGAGACTCTTAATTTTCATATTGAAACTTTCCTGAAAAAAGAAGTGGGCAAATTTTGGGGTATAACACAAGCCCTAAAGATGATTTCCCTTTACCGCACATCGATGTACTAGTTGACAATACCGCACAATGCAAGGTATTCTCCTTTATGGACGGATTCTCAGGGTACAATCAAATCAAGATGGCACCCGAAGACATGGAAAAAACAACCTTCACAACTCCCTGGGGAACCTTTTGTTACAAAGTAATGCCCTTTGGTCTAAAAAATGCTGGAGCTACCTACCAACGAGCAATGGTAACACTATTTCATGATATGATTCATCAGGAAATAGAGGTGTATGTCGATGACATGATCGCAAAATCCAACACCGAAGAAGAACATTTGAGTCATTTACACAAGCTGTTTGACAGACTCAAGAAATACAGATTGCGACTGAACCCGAACAAGTGTACCTTTGGAGTAAGATCCGGTAAACTCTTAGGTTTCATCGTCAGCAGTAAAGGTATTGAGGTTGATCCTGCCAAGGTCAAAGCCATTCGAGAAATGCCTATACCCCGTACCGAGAAACAAGTCAGAGGATTCTTGGGACGTCTAAACTACATAGCCAGATTCATTGCCCATATGACTCCTACTTGTGTGCCAATCTTCAAATTACTGAAGAAAGATCAAGTGGAAAGATGGAATGACAAATGCCAGTTAGCCTTTGATAAAATCAAAGAATACCTTCAAAAACCGCCAATCTTGTTACCTCCTGTGGAAGGCAGACCTCTGATAATGTACCTAACTGTGTTAGAAGATTCAATGGGGTGTGTACTCGGACAACATGACGATTCCGGTCGAAAGGAGCACGCAATCTACTATCTTAGCAAAAAGTTTACCGATTGTGAAACAAGATACTCACTACTCGAAAAAACTTGCTGTGCCTTAGCATGGGCGGCTCGCCGACTAAGACAGTATATGCTAAATCACACCACTTTCCTGATCTCCAAGATGGATCCAATCAAATACGTGTTCGAAAAACCTGCTCTCTCTGGAAGGATTGCAAGATGGCAAATGATCCTAACAGAATATGACATTCAATACACTTCGCAAAAAGCAATCAAAGGAAGTGTGGTAGCTGATCATTTAGCTCATCAAGCAGTAGATGATTATCAGGCATTGAACTTTGACTTCCCAGACGAAGACATTATGCTAGTCAATGACTACAAACAACCAGGATCCCGATGGACTATGGTTTTTGACGGAGCTTCTAATGCGCTCGGCAATGGCATCGGAGCTGTGATCATTTCCCCCACAGGAGGTCATACACCCTTCACCGCCAGATTGTGTTTCAATTGCACCAACAATATAGCCGAATACGAAGCATGCATTCTGGGTCTCAAAGCTGCAATTGATCTAAAAATCAAATTCCTTGAAGTCTACGGAGACTCGGCCTTGGTAATCTACCAAGTCAAAGGGGAATGGGACACAAAGCACCCAAATCTAATTCCATACAAAGAACATGTGTTGAGTTTGATTCCTTACTTCGAGGAGATCACTTTCGAACACATCCCACGCGAAGAAAATCAACTAGCTGATGCCTTAGCTACCATGTCATCCATGTTCAAAGTCAATTGGGACGACGAAGCTCCTATGATCACCATTTACAGGCAAGACGAACCAGCCTATTGCAATGAGATCGATACCAAACAAATGAAAGACAAATCATGGTTCCATGAAATACAAAGGTATCTCGAAACCCAGGAGTACCCTGAAGGGGCATCTATTAACGACAGAAAGTTTCTAAGGAGATTTGCCTCCAAATTCTTCCTAAGCAATGGAACTTTGTACAAGCGCAACCATGACTCGACTTTACTTCGTTGCGTAAACAAGAAGGAAGCAGAACAAATCATGGAAGACATACACAATGGTACCTTCGGTACTCATTCCAACGGACATACAATGGCTAAAAAGATCTTGAGAGCAGGTTACTACTGGTCTACCATGGAGACAGATTGCCATCATCATTCCAAAACTTGTCACAAATGCCAGATATATGCCGACAAAGTGCATGTACCTCCAGTTCCATTAAACGTTCTGACGGCTCCTTGGCCTTTTGCAATGTGGGGTATTGATATGATTGGAGAAATCAAACCTACTGCTTCCAACGGACATCGCTTTATCCTGGTCGCTATTGACTACTTCACAAAGTGGGTAGAGGCAGCTTCATATGCTTCTGTCACCAAGAATGTGGTAGCCAGGTTTATCAAGCACAATCTCATTTGTCGGTACGGCATCCCCGAAAGGATCATCACTGACAATGGCACGAATCTAAACAACAAAATGATTACTGAACTCTGCACGCAGTTCCAGATCAAACATCATAATTCTTCTCCATATCGACCAAAGATGAACGGCGCTGTCGAAGCCGCCAACAAAAACATCAAGAAAATCATACAAAAGATGACAGTAACCTACAAAGACTGGCATGAGATGTTACCTTTTGCTCTTCATGGTTATCGCACATCTGCGCGTACTTCAACAGGGGCAACTCCATTCTCGTTAGTCTACGGTATGGAAGCAGTTCTCCCAATCGAAATCCAGATTCCTTCCTTAAGGATCATGAAAGAAGCCGATCTAGACGAAGACGATTGGATTCAAACTCGATTCGACCAAATACACTTGATCGATGAGAAAAGACTTGCAGCTATCTGTCATGGCCAGCTATACCAAAAGCGCATGATCAAAGCATTCAACAAGAAAGTCAAAAGTCAAGCATACCAAACTGGTGGCTTGGTTATCAAACGCATCATCTTACCACAAGGTGATCCCAGAGGCAAATGGACCCCCACCTACGAGGGACCATTCATAATCAAGAAAATATTCTCCGGCGGTGCCATGTTGCTTACCACCATGGATGGCGAGGATTTCCCACACCCTGTGAATGCGGACATAGTCAAAAAGTACTTTGCTTAAAAAATAAAAAAATACAGCTCGCTAAGTTGAAAACCTGAAAGGGCAACTTAGGCAAAAATGAGCGTCTCGGTGGATTGAAAACCCGAAAGGGCGATCCAGGCAAAAATTAGAGACAAAACAAATACAATCCCGGTAGGCTGAAAACCTGAAAGGGCAGCCTAGGCAAAAATTAGGGAATAAAGCATACAACTATGTCCCGCTCAGCTGCCTACTCACCGACAAGGTTCAACACCTCAAAGACACCGATCAGTCCAATCACTTTCTTCCAACAAGTGAGGGATGAGATGCTCGAAGACAGATTGGCAATAGCAGAATTGAAACTTGACTGGATCGTTCTCACATAGCTATTTCTTTTCATAAATACTTTTCAAAACTTTCTGACAATTTCCTACTTCTAGGATTGTTGTCTCCCTATACTAATCCGCCTATCACGGCACCTTTTCAAAAATCAATGCAGCTTATAACTAACATTTTCATTTTTTCTGTTTTGAATACGCGAGCATCCCAATGATATTTTGAATGAACATATGCATTTGAATATGATTGATGTTTACCAGGAAAAACAGGAATAGCATTCCGGACATGTCCCAATTATTTGGACATTATCCTAAACCAGCATCAGAAGGAAGTTTCCCCAATGGAGACACATTCCTCAACAAATCCCTCAAAAAGATTTTTCTTTCGAAAGAAGTCTTATTCCCCAGCAGGGTTGTTCCAGATTACTGTCTTCAGAAGGTGTGATCTCCGCACCCAAACTTGGTCAGATAGTGCATCGGAGGATTATGCATCTTCCTCATTCCCACTCCAAAGGGCGTCACAGTCCGAACTCTCAAAACTACTGTTCATCCCCGAGCAGTAATCAAAGATCCTTCAATAGAACATCCTGGTTCTCAAAGAATTTCCCCAACCCAGGGTACTCAAGCGAGACAGAAGATCATCAACAACCACGATGCCTTCACTTCCAAATGGCTAGCAGGGATTTATTTTCCCAATCACAATGCCTTCATTTCTTGACGACTAAGCTGGGATTTATTTTCCCAATCAGGAGCTTGACACGCTCTAAGCTGCATAAACCATGCATCACATTCACACTCATATTCACATTCACAATCATGCATCATACGCATATTCATACACAACATAACTTGCATATTTCTCCTCTAGCTCGAGGATCTCATATCATACATGCATCATAGACATCGCATATTATTAACTTGATTTTTCAGGTAGACAGATGTCTTCAGCAAAGATGTTCTCACTCACATGCAGTGTTCATCCTGAAACTTATTCAGACAAGCAGTCCTTTCAGATACAATCAAACCAAAGATTCACTCTGAAGAACTCTCATTCTCAACTCATTTATCATCTAACATTGCTAGTCTAAGGCGAAACCTCAGACGGTTCCAGAACGATCTAGCATTACAGATCTAAGGCGAAACCTCAGACGGTTCCAGAACGATCTAACATTGCAGATCTAAGGCGAAACCTCAGACGGTTCCAGAACGATCTAACATTGCAGATCTAAGGCGAAACCCCAGACGGTTCCAGAACGATCTAACATTGCAGATCTAAAGTGATACCTCAAACGGTTCCACAATGATCAACTTTCAAATCCTTCATCAAGATATAATCAACAGATTCATTCTGATGAACAAACCATCAACACATTGTCCAGGTGGCATCCGAAAGCCCATCTCAGGTAATGTTTCAATCTGCCAACAACATTTCACAGACAACATTCAAATGCAACTTCCAACATCTCTGCTGATCAAGGTAAGTGCAAATTTTCAGGGCATCTATTTATTCAATCATCTTCTACCCTCAGATTTCAGACAATCTCTTCAGGTTTAAGAAGATTGAATAGGGGCAACTGTTATACCCCAAAATTTGCCCACTTCTTTTTTCAGGAAAGTTTCAATATGAAAATTAAGAGTCTCATATAAACATGGATTTTTTCAAAATATCCTGACATATGAAGAACTTGGTTTTCAGAATTTTTCTTACACAGTAACTTGGCTTACAGTGGAATTTATTCTTACGCAAACGCCAAATACTGTTCTTTACTTCACAAATACTATTTATTTATTTTACAGATAAATAGTACTAACACAGTTCATGCAGGGTTAAATCTTTTTGCAGGCGCAAAAGCAGGAAACTCACACTGTACTGGTAACAATTGTTTTTGTTTTCCCACTAACTTTTGTGCTATATTCCATTATTTTCAAAATCTTTTCAAATCTATCCTTTCAAATTCAAATCTCAACTTTATTCTATCCATCTCTCTTTTCCCAACAATACCTTACACTTTCTTTCAAATCTCACTACCACTCAAATTTCCTTTTGTACGGAATCACATCATTCCCCAACGTCTCTATCATCTTTCCATTCTATAAATACCTCTCATTCTTCCCACAAATCTCACATCAAATTCTAAATCATCTTTCAAATTTCTACTTCATCATCCATTTTCTTTCTTCTTTCCTAGCAAGAATGGCAAAATGGATAGAGACACTGTTTCTTACAGTCATCACCATTGCTACGGTGATCATGACTTTCTTCTGCCTACACAGTCCTGAGAAGTGTGGACCTGCAATGGTTGCATTCCCAATCCTCTACATGTTATTGATCATAGCATGGTTCATCAACCGTCATTTTTAAAGTTTGCCGTGTTTCTTATTTTCTTAAACGTACCGTCTATTCATCGTACTGTTCAATAGTATGTAATATTTATACTGTCAGTATTAAATGTTGTACTATTTGTCATAATATTGCTTAATTACTAAGATAATATTTTGTGTGTTTCTGCCAGTCAAATATTTCTATTTCTGTGCATTTAACAATTTTCAGGTTATTATCGGTAATTTTGCCCGCATACCGTAAATATCAGTTATTTATTATGTTTCTGTTTTCTAACAAGTCATGTAAATAAATTTTCATGCTTCACACCAAACAAAAACAAAAATAACAACAAAAACAAAAAAGAAAATTAACTTTGACTGTTGATTTTTCACTTCTAACTGCTGTTTCAATACCTGAACAGTCAGTTGACAGCCAAACTGCTGGCAGTACAATTCTCAGTGTTTTGTACCATCAATCAAATCAATCATTCACAATTCAAATTTCCAAGATTTTTGTGTTAGAAGTCTTCTGAATATCACATGATTAGCAGAAACTCAACACTGCACAAAAATCAGGTACGCTTAACTGCCTCCTATACAGACAGTCCCTAATCAGGGTTTTTCTTGTTTTAACAGGAGCAACAAGTTTTGAGAGCTCAAATGGATTTCATATACATCCATATATCTCAAAGTACCATCATACAAATTTTCAAACTTCAATTCACTCAGACGCACCGTCAGCAGCTCAAACAGTCAACAGACGACCCGTTTGACCAAAAAAGTCAACTGACAGTCAAAAATGAAATTTTTTGTCAAAGTCCATATTTTGTCAAAGGATTCAACATTTGATCATTGGATGATCACAATTCATCAAAGAAAGATCAAAAATCAACAAAACCCTAAGATTCAAAATTAGGGTTTTTGCCTGAAAAGTCAACTCAACTTTGACTGATCATAACTCTCTCATCCTTCATCCAAAAAATGTCAACCAAAGCTAATTTTGAAGGAAATTCAATTATCTTTCAAATGCAATTGATCCCATGGTCATAGCATTCACCATTTGAAAAATATGGCCAAAGACATTACAGGTCATTTTCAAAGTCAACAAAAAGACACTTTTTTCAAATGGACACACAAGGAGAACCAAAAATCATTTTGATATGAGACCAAAGACATTGGTTAGAGGACTCTTTGAGGTTTCCAAAAAGTGCAAGATCTCCTTCATATGACAAAAATTGAAGGATTTACACCTTGTTGAAGTTGGCTAAATTTTGGGAAAATGCATGAAATCAACATTGCTCAAAAATGTTTTTTTTCCAAATGAGTCCAAGTTTTTATGGTCCAAACATCTTTGCCATGTTACTATGGGCCTCCCACGACCAAGACAAAGCCCACATCTTTATTGGCCATTTTTTTGCATAATTTTATCTTACTTTAAGATTAAAATTAAAAGGAAAATGCATGGATAATGGTTGCTTGGCCTCCAAGTATGACTCACTTCAAGGAATCTTCATTTTTTCTGCAAGAATTGAAGAGCAAGACAAGAGCATTGAATGGAGTCAAGCTTGGTCAACAATTCAAAGATTTTTAATATTTTAAAAATCAAACTTTCAACAAAGACAACAAAGCTTCTTAGCTTGAGTTCCAAGCAACTTTGGGCTATAAAAGAAGCATCATACTTCAGCAAAAGAAAGGACAGACGAGGGGGACACACGAAATAGGGCAAGAGTATAGCAAGAAATATCACAAAAATTCTCAAAATTTGCATATACTTTGTAATTTTCAAATTCAAATTTCCAATCAATATCAATACCAATAAACACTTCTAATCATCTCCTCAAACATTATAGAGTAAGATTGAGCTCTAAATATAGACATATGAGAGTCGTATAAAGCACTTAAAGCTCTTCATGTACATATGAGTTTTATTTTCGTTTTTGTATATGCAACTAATTTCACTGCAAACTAACCACCCTAACATCATTATGGGGACCTATATGTGTGATCTGGGCCTTAGCATGAGTGTTCCAACGTGAGGATCAGGCTCCACCATTAAAACGAGTCCATGAGTGTTTAAGCTTCATCTTCTTCGTATCCATAGCTAGGAGCTTCAAACCTTAAAACAAATGACATATTTGGATTCAGGACACTCTAATTAGTGGATCTGGGTCACTTGTTTCTATTGCTAACTCGTATTTTTTGCAGGTTCATAGGTTGTTAAAAAACTGGAATTTTAACGTCCAAATAGGGGAGGTTAAAAACCCCCGCTATTTGAAGCTGAAAACCTCACTTCTGGAGGTTGAAGACGACCACGCGTCCAAGCGTGGTTCGTCTGACTTTTCAGCGCGCCAAGGTGGCCCTTCCCTCAAATCTTATTCGCTGGTCAATCCAGCGTGGGCCCCTGCAAAGACTTTGAATCCCCTTGGATTCAGTGTACACCATCATACCATGCACCTACAAATCTGTGCCCTTGGATCAATCTCGAAGCCAATCCAACGCCTCACACATGCAAGCTCACCATGCTCCTTCATTAATTGCCACACCAGATCAGTATCCTTATATTTTTAATTTTATTTTCTATTTTTATTTTAGTTTCTTTGATAAATTAATTAAAAATAGTTAAAAACTTCCAAAAATTCCACAAAAAATATTTTAAACTTCTAAAATAATATATTATTTTATGAAACAAAAACATTTTATTTTTCTTCAAAATTTCAATATTTTTCATAATTAATTAGTATGTATTTGTATATTTGCTTATTAATTATTTTAATTAGTCAAAAAATCATAAAAAAAATTGTTCTTTGTGTTAAATATTGTTTATATATCATAAACTAATTTTGTACATATTTAGGATAATTTTCTCTTTAAGTTTTAATTATTTGTGTAATTATTTGCATAATTATGTTTTGATTAACTTAAAATATCCAAAAACAAATTTCAAAAATTCCAAAAAAATTAGTTTTGTTCTAAAATCAATTAACAAACATTTTGTACATATTTTTAAACTTATTTGCTAGGTTTAATCATATTTCCATCTTTTCTTTATTTTAAATTAATTAATAATGCATTAATTATATTTAAAATAAATCACAAAAATACAAAAATATGCCTTTTATTTCTTGCAATTTAAAATTCCTAGATAAATGTATAGGATGTCAAATTCATGTAAATAGGCTAGTTTACATTTCCCGCACAATCGATGTAATAGCGTAGATTTACTTTCTGCACTTTACATTCCCGCATTTTAATTTCCAGCACCCATATAAACTGCGTGTATGTCAAAGATAAAACTGAACCGTCAGATCACTAACTTCAAAGATAAATATCTGAATTCAATCACAATCACATTTGCACCTCCTAGGGTAACCCCTTTTCACTCTTTTCAAAATCAAAGTTACATTTCTACTGTTTCGAGTACAAAATCGAACCTTTTGTTTATATCCGACGAATGGATAGATTTTTAAAGGGAACAAGGATAAAGACCTCCTAACTCAGGGTAGATCTCCTAGTTTGCTTGCTCAAAATCAAAACAAACAAAATTCTCATACACTGTTGTTTTTTTAAAAACGAATTTTCCAAAAGACAATATTTTGTATACATCCAAACACGGATCATTACAAAATTAACGATCTTTTCAAAACATCTTTCGAAAGATAAACAAGCATTTGTATATATCCGCACAAGGATCATTACAAATTCTATTTGCAAAGGTATTTCAAAAACACAGGTAAAGCATTCCGAATCAATTGAAAAGTAAAGCAAATGAGCTAAGCAAACTAAAGAGCCCATGGATAACCATGGATACAAAGGGTGCTAACACCTTCCCTTTGTATAACCTACCCCCTTACCCAGAATCTCTCAAAGGTCTTTTTTCTGTTTCTTTTATAAACCTTTCCTTCATTGGATAAAATAAAAGGTCGGTGGCGACTCTGTAAACTTTTTCAAAAGTGACGCGAAAGCGTCCGATCGACAAAAAAAGAGTCAGTTCACGTATCCCACCCACGGAGGGGTATGGCCCGAAAGGACGGTCCACATATAGCACACGGAAAATTTCCAAAATACCAATGTATACACCTTTTACAAACTTCGTGACGTTTATGTAATATAGCACACGAAAATCTCCCAAAAATACAAAATTTTGCAAATTTAACGAACTTCGTGACTTTTAGGTAGTATAGCACACGAAAATCTCCCAAAATACCAAATTTTGCAAGTTTAACGAACTTTGTGTTTTTTATGTAGTATAGCACACGAAAATCTTCCAAAATACCAATGTATGCAAGTTTAACGAACTTCGTGACTTTTATGTAGTATAGTACACGAAAATCTTCCAAAAGACTAAATTTTGTAAGTTTAACAAACTTTGTGACTTTTATGTACTATAGCTTTCAAAAATCTTCCAATAGAAAAAATTTTGCAAGTTAACAAACTTCGTGACTTTTATGTATTATAGTACACGAAAATCTTCCAAAATACAAATGTATGCTAGTTTAACGAACTTCGTGAGTTTCATGTAGTATAGCACACGAAAATCTTCGAAAAGACTAAATTTTGCAAGTTTAGCATACTTCGTGACTTTTATGTAGTTTAGCACACAAATTTTTTCCAAAATACCAATGTATACAAGTTTAACGAACTTCATGACGTATATGTAGTATAGCACACGAAAATCTCCCAAAATATCAAATTTTACAAGTTCAACGAAGTTCGTAACTTTTATGTAGTATAGCACACAAAAATCTTCCAAAATACCAACGTATGCAAGTTTAACAAACTTCGTGATTTTTATGTAGTATACCACACGAAAATCTTCCGAAAGACTAAATTTTGAAAGTTTAACAAATTTCTTGACTTTTATGTAGTATAGAACACAAAATTTTTCCAAAATACCAATGTATACAAGTTTACGAACTTCGTGACGTTTTTGTAGTATACCACACGAAAATCTTCCAAAATACCAAATTTTGCAAGTTTAACGAACTTCGTGTTTTTAATGTAGTATAGCACTCGAAAATCTTCCAAAACACCAATGTATGCAAGTTTAACGAACTTCATGATTTTTATGTAGTATAGCACATGAAAATCTTCCAAAAGACTAAATTTTCAAAGTTTAACAAACTTCATGACTTTTAGGTATTATATCATACAAAAATCATCCAAAAGACGAAATTTTGCAAGTTTAACAAACTTCGTGACTTTTATGTAGTATAAAGCACACAAAAGTCTCCCAAAATACCAAGATTTACAAGTTTAACGAACTTCGTGTTTTTTGTGTAGTATAGCACACGAAAATCTTCAAAAAGACCGATGTATTCATGTTTAACAAACTTCGTTCCTTTTATGTAGTATAACACACAAAAATCTTCCAAAAGACTAAATTTTGCATGTTTAAAGAAATTCGTGACTTTTAGGTAGTATAGCACACGAAAATCTTCAAAAATTCCAATGTATGCAAGTTTAACGAACTTCTCGATTTTTCTGTATATAGTATACGAAATTCTTCCAAAAGACTAAAATTTGAAAGTTTAACGAACTTCGTGACTTTTATGTAGTATAGCATACGAAAATCATCTAAAAGACGAAATTTTGCAAGTTTAACAGACGTCGTGACTTTTACGTAGTATATAGCACACAAAAATCTCCCAAAACACCAAGTTTTACAAGTTTAATGAACTTCATGTATTTTATATTCAAAAAGATCGATGTATGCAAGTTTAACGAAATTCGTGACTTTTATGTAGTATAGCACACAAAAATCTTCCAAAAGACTAAATTTTGCATGTTAAAAGAAATTCGTGACTTTTATGTAGTATAGCACACGAAAATCTTCCAAAATACAAATGTATACAAGTTTAACAAACTTCGTGACTTTTATTTAGTATAGCACACAAAAATCTTCCAAAAAACTAAATTTTTGCAAGTTTAACAAACTTCGTGACTTTTATGTACTATAACATACAAAAATCTTCCAATAGACAAAATTTGGCAAGTTTAACAAACTTCGTGACTTTTATGTAGTATATAGCACAAGAAAATCTTCCAAAATACCAATGTATGCTAATTTAACGAACTTTGTGACTTTCATGTAATATAGCACACGAAAATCTTCCAAAAGACTAAATTTTGCAAGTTTAACATACTTTGTGACTTTTATGTAGTAGCACACGAAATTTTTCCAAAATACCAATGTATACAAGTTTAACAAACTTCGTAACGTTTATGTAGTATAGCACACGAAAATATCCCTAAATACCAAATTTTGCAAGTTTAACGAACTTTGTGACTTTTATGTAGTATAGCACACGAAAATCTTTCAAAATTCCAACGTATGCAAGTTTAACGAACATCGTAACTTTTATATAGCACACGAAAATCTTCAAAAAGACTAAATTTTCCAAGTTTAACAAACTTCGTGAATTTCATGTAGTATAGCACACGGAAATTTTCCAAAATACAAATTTAATACAAGTTTAACGAACTTCGTGACGTTTATGTAGTATAGCACACGAAAATCTCCCAAAATACCAAATTTTGCCAGTTTAACGAACTTTGTGACTTTTATGTAGTATAGCACACGGAAATCTTCGAAAACACTAAATTTTACAAGTTTAACAAACTTCCTGACTTTTATGTAGTATAGCATACGAAAATCTTCCAATAGACCAAATTTTCTAAGTTTAACATTCTTCGTGACTTTTATTTATTATAGCACACGGTAATATTCCAAAATACCAATGTATGCTAGTTTAACGAACTTCGTGACTTTTATTAAGTATAGCATACGAAAATCTCTCAAAATTAACCTAAAATCTACTTATTTTTATGAGTTTTTTTATAAAAGGAGAATTCAAAGGATTAATGTCAAAATTAACCTAAAGTCTACTATTTTTTATGTCAATGATCACCTAAAAAATCTAACAAAATTCTAATGGTTTTTTAGAAGAGGTCTCAATTTACTACCTAAAAGAAATAAGAACTATGTAAAAAAAACCTAAAAAAAACTACCAATTAAACATGGGCTCAGGGGGGTGTAAAACTGAATTCAGTGGTGCAGCCAATAGATTCGCGCACAGGGTCCAAGGGAGTGGCCCAGAATGGTTGTTTTTGTTCTTCAGTTTTTCTTATGCCAAAAAAAGCGTGGAATGGGCCACAGGGAGGTGAGCATTAGCAATTCGTGGCCCAAGATTCATTTGTGATCCATGGACAATTATGTTCAGATTTTTTGCTCTATTTCTATTATCAGATTTAATTAACAAAAAAAAAAAATAAAATAAAAATTAAAATAGGAAAGAAGAAGGGGATTAGGGTTTATCTGTTTGTGACGATTGAAGTCCCTTTCTTCCTTCTCACGAGAACGGCAGCGGTGTCGCAATCTTTCTCCGGCGAGCTCACCCTCTCCAGTTCTCTCTGAATCGGAAAATTCTTCCGCCGCGAGCGAGGATCAGGACGACGTCCTCTCATCTTTCTCTGTTCGTCCCTGATTCGTTCAACCCTCTCAATCGCTCCTCTCCGTTCATCTCCGTCTAAGATCTCCTCCCTCGCTCAATCTCAGCGGCGACCGAATCCCCTCTTCGACGATGCTTCTTCTGTCGTGAACCAAGAAGCAAAGCAAGCTCCGCTCATTTTCATCTCTTCTTCGTCTCGGTTCTCAAACTCTCTTTCATCTCAGATTTGTTCTCTTCGATCTCCCTCGATCCAAATCGGAGAACATCAACTCAAGGCAATCGGAGATTCGTCCTCGTTGTGTTTGCTCCGTTGAAGCTAATGCAAAGATGTTATGAATTCCTTATAGATTGATGACGATGACGCGGCTGATGCCTTGGTCTTGAGGGGATGAGGACGATTGTTTGTTGTTCGCGCCGAGGACGAAGCTTGAAGAACCTTCTGAGCTCTCTTTCAGAATCAAGACGAGAAGCAGTTGAAGATTTCTTGTTAGATTGTGAATTTTCTGTTGTGAATTGAAGAAGAGGTGAAGAAGATGATGTTATGGCTGAAGAATTGGGGACTGGAGAAGTTGAAGAACGATGAAGATGGAGGAAGAAAATGGAGGAGCTTGCATAGAAAGATGAGGGTGAAGTGAAGGTGATGATGAATGAAGAATCGAGAGGAGAGTGATGGATGATGAAGAATGATGAAGTGAATTGTGGAAAAATGGTGGAGGTTTGAAGTGTGAAACCGAGTTCTGATTTATAGAGATGGAGGAGATTCAATTTCTGAGGTAACTCCCCTTCTCTTCTTCTGTTAATCTGTTAGGAGTTGTGTAACTGTTTTTTTGGAGGTTGTTAGGGTAGTTAGAAATATGTTATGAATCAGTTAGAAAGTTAGTTGGAAACTATTAGTAACTGTGGGAGTTAGTTACATACAGTTACAAACTTTTAGGTTGGTTATGAATCAGTTAAGGGGCTGTTTAGGTAGTTAGTATTAGTTCTAAGTTGTTAGAACAGTTGGTTTTCTGTTATATGCTGGCTGAAGTTAGTTATGTATGGTTATGTGACTTTGTCATGGTTATAATTCTGTTTTGAAGATTAGTAAAAGGTTGGTTTTAGTTGTTAGCTAATAATCACAAGTGAAGCTGGGTTCGGTCTGATAGCAGGGTGCAAGGGTTAATTAGAAGTGGTTTCTGTTGGCTGTTAGTAATAGAAGTTATTGAAAGGATGCAGGGTTTCCTTTTGGTGATATCTTTTTATTGATCCTGTCTCAATGTATGTGTAAAGTGCAGGTTTGGTATGGTGTATGGTAACTGATATGGCTGGAAGTTTATAGTGAATTTGCTCTGATATAAGTATGTGCATTGCTTGCTTGAAATCAAATTAAACTTGACCTGTTTTTCCTTTTATGCAGATGTAGGTATGAACATGAATTTGGAGTTTGAAGAAGGAATGAAGTGGAATTGACTTGAAGAATCAAAGAAAGAAGCTTAGGATTAGGAACAAAGAACTCATGAAAACCATAAATTCTGTTGTAACATTTCTTATAATTATGTAGTTCTTTTGTAATTTGGCTCGATGTAATGTTTGGAACTGTTGATATCATATGACAACATGGCTGGAATTTGAATGTGGTATTTTTGTTTAATTTCCATGTATGTAGTGATGCTGGTAATGTAATGATGTAATGGTGTAATGAAGGAATGTATGTAGAAATGTGGAACACGGTTCTTCATGAAGTGTCGTGACTTCTTCTTTCAAATAAAGTTTGAAATTTATTCCTTCCAAATCAATATGGGCTTTGATGAACTTCACATTCTTCTTGAATATAGCACTGTTTCCACTTGTGTAGCACACTTCTATTGTAATGGACTTGCAATTAAATGTTTTACTTTATGTTCAGACTATCAGAATATCCTTTCTTCAAACATAGCCAATCTTCGATAAGTTTGGTGGATCATTTGACCACGAGAGTCATAGGATAAGAAGAGAATCATTCTTCAATTCCTCCCTACTTCAAACAATGACTTGCGCTTTGAGGATTTGGGAGTCCATGATCAGATGAATGACCGAGACCCAAAATAAACCGGTTGATCAGATGCAGTATCTTGAAGTGTAAAAATTCCATGTGTCCAGTCTTGTCCACTTAGCAAGTATAATCATAAGGAGATACAAACCGTTGAGGAGAATCCGATCAATAATAAAAGTCAACCCCAATTGCAATATCCTCAAGCATACAAATAGAATCCCCACTTTTTCAAGGTCCTTGATCCAATGCAAAGTTATTGATGCATGATGAGTTAGATGACCTAATGGAAGGTATGTACATGAATGCAAAGTCTAAGCCAGTTAGAAATAAAGGGGTAGGACAAATTTGGGGTATGACATCTGGATAAATTCTTTCCTGCTTATTATAAGACTAGGCCGTTAGTTAGTAAGAACAAAATAGATGAAAATGGCCGTCCTATTTCAGTAAAGCCTGATGATACGGAAAACATTTCGACCGAAAACCCTTCAGCCCTAGAAAAAATTAGGTTAAACTATGTAACCAATTTCGTGAAAGTTTTTAGGTCAATTCCTTTAGCAAAAGACCCTGAACTATACTACGATTGGTTAGCAAGAGTAGAGAAACACAAGGCTCCTTTTTGGCAGGAACTAGGCATTTATGATTTAATCCAACTGTCCAAGACTGGTTTAGAATACAACCAAACTATGTTAGTTGCGTCAGTTTACTTCTGGGATGCTTCCCACAACACTTTCCATCTCCCATGTGGAATGATCACCCCTACGCTTTTCGACATAGCTGCCATTACGGGTCTTCGACCAACCGGAGAACCCTTCAACCCCAACGTCATGGATACTGATAATATTTCGCCTTCTGAGCTCGAAACTTCTCCAGCTGTACAGCCAGAATCTGGTAATAAAGAGGATACTTCTGTCCTTCTCCATCAGATAAAGGAAAAGTTCTTCAAAACTAACCTCGTTGAAATTCTCAGCAAAGATCCTATCAAAAGTCATAGCTTGAATCAACTTTTGAAAAAGGTGGATCTACTCCTGGTTTCGAAAGAAGTCTCAGAGGTGATTGTTTTGCTAGGTTCCCTGATCGAACAACTCCAATAAAACATTCTTCGACGTTGCCACATTGAAGAACAACTTACTACGAAGATGGCTTTTCACAGTTCATCTTGGAAAGCTGCTACTGACGCATCTAAGAAAGGTGATGCTCTCAAGCTTAAACGCTCAGAGAAACAGAAAGAGTATGATGAATGTGAGTAGAATATCCAATCCTGGAAACAAGAGATTGCCCATCTTGAAGAAAAGATAAAAGAAGCTGAATCTCATAAGGCAACCATCCAACAATCCAGTGAGCAGGAATTGGCTGAAGTTGCATGTCTAGGCATTCAACATTTCGAGGTTGCACGAAAGCTTTGTCCCTGAAATTGACGAACTGAAGAGACAAAGGGCCCTGATTGAACTTCGCATGTCTTCCTGGGAGATTCAATATTCGAAGATAAAAGACACTCTTCCTAGAGATTTTAATTAGTCCTTTCGAATCTTGTAATGACTTTTCTGTAATGCACATTGACTTATCTTGTAATCGAATTCCACCAGGAATATATCTATGTAGACCTTTTGTTTGCTAATTTACATCTTCTATACCACTTTGAAATGATCATGAGTAAGATTCTGACAATTTTTCCAATTTCGTCAAGATATATTTAATTGTCACAGTAATCATAATAAATACAAGCACGTGACCTGACTCTCCTTCGCACCCCTTTCAGTCTAGACTTGACGTTTCCACTCTCCTAGCCGTAACCATTATTAAAAGATGACGTCACTTTCTTCAAAACGTCTTTTTTAAGACGTGCGTGCACCAGTTTCTCATGATTACATTTCAACTTCCAAGGGCGGGAAACGGCGGAGGCCATAACTCCTCTTTGGAATACCAAACGCAGTCTAATCAATCATTAAAAATTAAACCACTCTTCTATTGCCTCAGGTCTATATAAAGGTTCAATATCACACTTCTTCGTTCACACTCATTTGAAACCTTTGCTCAAAAGTTTTTTTCTCTTTCTCTGTTTCTCAGAAACATACAGCCTAAAAACAAACCCTTTCAACCTTCTCCTTCTCTTCATGGCTCAACCTCTCACTTACAACAACATCAGAGCTTGCATAAAGAAAGAATTCAAACTTTCTGAAGAAGAGTTTGATGAAAACTTCATGAGCATTGGTGTTCTCTTCGCCAATCAAGAACTTGATTTCTACTACGAAATCCTGGAAGGACCAGTTTATCCCAACATGCTGGCTGATTTCTGGATGTTTGCATCTTTACGCATAGATCCAGAGGGCAGAACTACCATAGTCTCTGAAGTTCGACGTGCCCAAATCAGAATCACTCCTTCCACTATCTCTAACTTGATGAGATGCACCAACTCTGGTGAAGCCTTTGATGATAACAGCTTCAACATGACGACTCATCTTCTGTTGAGGACTCTCATGGACAATGACCCTTATAGTGCCAAGGTCATCAGGGTTTGGCATCAACTGCTCGTGGGTAACTTTCAACCACGAAACCATGACCAAAACAGCATCATGGTGGATGACTTGGATTTTATCCTCTGTGCCCTTCGTGGGAAGAAAATCAAATTCCCTTTAATGATCTTCAAAGGGCTTGTCGAAGCCGTTTCTATGGCTGCTGCCCGTCAAGGGGTTGTGACCTGTCTTCCATACGGAAGGCTCTTGTCTTACATATTCCTTAAAAAGGGAATAGTGAGAAGGATGCGCAACTCTAGGTCCATGAATATGTTCGAAGCGGAGAGTTTGCCCCTGCTGCCTTTGGAAGGTTTAGATCAGAGGATCAACTAGGAGGTGTTTTAGCTTAAGTTTTCTTTTGTTTTAGTTTCTTTTTTGTAATCTTCCATGTTTTGGACACTAAACCTCTTGTCATGCATGTATCCACTTAATATTTATGGAAGATATTTTGGATTTTACTCGTCTTCTTCTTTAATTTTTTTGCTATACATGCTTGTTTGGATAACAAAGCCATTTTGGTGTTAGTTCAACCATTTTGGATTATGTAGTATACTTTAATATCTACGTTTTTTCAATCTTTACTTCATGCATGCTTGGTTTGTATCTCTTCAGATACTTCCCATTTACTCTCAAAATCCTGTGATCTTCCGCTAACTCTTCTATCTCGTAAGCGTTATTCAAAAATACTTTCAAGATTCGAAAGGGTCCCTCCCAGTGTGGGGACCATTTACCAAGTGCTTGATTCCTTCGATCTATGGGTAATATAACTTTCCAAACTAAATCGTTACTGCTAAAAGTTTTACCTTTCACCTTCTTGTTGTATGTTGTGGACACTCTTTCTTTTTGTCTTTTTATCATCTCCAATGCTCGAAGTCTATCTTCGTCCAGATCTACTAATTCATTCATCATCAATTCCCAATACATCTCAACTGGAATGCCCAATATATCTCAACTGAGAGTACTGCATCATGCCCAAATGTCAATTGGAATGGCGTAGTGTTTGTAGCGTCCTTTAGAGATGTTCGACAAGCCCAAAGCGCCTGGTCTAAAGTTTTGTGCCAACTCTTAGGTTTTTTCCCTACGTGTTTCTTTATGAGACCAATTATTATTTTGTTCGCTGCTTCGACTTGTCCGTTTGCCTGAGCATAGTAAGGCGTGGAAGTGAACAATTTAAAACCCATTTCTTTGGCGAAGTCTTGCATTTTCCGCCCAGTGAATACTGATCCTTGGTCTGTGGTTATACTTTCTGGGATTCCAAACCTCTATATAATATATCTTTGAATAAACTCAATCACAGCCTCTTGATCCACATTCGCCAGTGGTATCGCTTCTACCCATTTTGTGAAGTAGTCTATTCCTATTAGTATGTATCTTTGACCCTTAGAGGACTTAGGATGAATTTCTCCAATTAAGTCTAATGCCCAACCTCTGAAAGGCCATGGTTTTATTATTGGGCTTAACTCATTTGCTGGAGCGTGTTGAATACCTGCATGTTCTTGACATTCTTGACAACCTTTTGCGAATTCTATGCAATCTTTTAACATAGAGGGCCAATACATTCCGTATCTAAACAAAAGCCATTTCATTTTGTGCCCCGCTTGATGTGCCCCACATGCTCCACTGTGTACACTTGAGAGGGCCAAATATGCTTCTGCTTCACCCAAACATTTTAACAAAATCCCTTCAGGAGTTTTCTTGAACAATTCGTTCCCCATCAGAAAATATGACAAGGCTCTATATTTCACCTTTCTATCCGTGTCTGACGAAGGATTTTTTAGATAGTTCACAATTGGACTCCTCCAATCTGTGTCTGCCAGTGAGTCTATATTTAACACTTCAAACTCTTCTTTGCTAGCGAAGCCTAATTGTGAATTCTCCAGGTCACTTGGGGAAAGTTTGGTAGCCATTGCTTTCCCTCTGACTTTGATCAGTTCTTCTAACTTTTCTTTTAATACCCTATATCCTGAGGCTAACTGTGCCAAATCATTTGCCGCTTGATTCTTGGTCCTTGAAACATGGTTTAGCTCCACATATTCGAATTTTTTAAGCAGCCTATTTGCTATGACAAAGTACATGATCAAGTTTTCTTTGATGCATTTGTACTCCTTTGTTATTTGCTTAATCACTAGTTCGGAGTCTCCTCTAATTTCGACTCTGGTTTCCCCCAATTCTAACAAAGCTTCAAGTCCATCAATTAGTGCTTCATATTCAGCTTCGTTGTTGGAGCATAACGGACCTTCAATCTTATACTTGAGCTTTGTTGGAATTCCATCAGGAGAAATTATCAAAATTCCAACACCAGTTCCCTCTCTATGAGTCGAACCGTCGAAGTATAGCTTCCAAGGCTTCAAATCTACATATTGTTGAGGATTCTCAACCACTGCATGGTCAACAATGAAATCTGATACAATCTGACCTTTCATTGCCTTGAGAGGTTGAAATGTTAGTGAGTATTCAGTAAGGGCTAAAGCCCATTTTCCAATTCGACTGTGCAATATTGGCTTTGATAACATATGTTTGATAACATCACAATGAGACGAAACATAAACATCAACCGGCTTTATATAATACTTGAGCTTGATACAAGAGAAATATAAACAAAGGCAGAGTTTTTCTATTGCGCTATACCTAGTCTCTGCATCATTGAGTACTCTACTTAAATAATAAATGGCTCTTTCGATGCCATTTTCATCTTCTTGTGCTAACATACTGCCTATCGTATTATCTGAAGCTGAAATATACAGGCGCATGTGTTTCTTCCCATTTGGGGGAGATAAGATTGGTGGATGGATCAAGTATTGCTTGATTCTATCAAAAGCTTCTTGATGTTCAACACGCCATTCGAACTTCCCTTCCTTTAAACGAAGTAGAGGGGAAAAAGCTTGCGTGCGTCCACTTAAATTAGAGATGAACCTTCTTAAGAAGTTTATCTTCCCCAACAAGGACTGCAATTCTTTCTTCGTGGATGGAGGCTTGGTTTCCATAATAGCCTTCGTCTTATTCTGGTTAATTTCTATCCCCTTTTTATGAACCACGAAGCCTAGGAAATCTCCAGCCTGCACAAAGAAAGCACATTTAAGGGGGTTCATCTTTAAGCCATGTTTTCTCATTCTTTCGAATGATTGGCTTAGATGATCGAGATGATCGTCATCTGAGACAGATTTAACAACGATGTCGTCTATGTATACTTGCATGAATGTTTCTATAAAATCATGAAATATTGAATTCATTGCTCTCTGGTAGGTTGCCCCATCATTTTTTAAACCGAAAGGCATTACAACCCACTCATAAGTGCCTATTGCCCCTGGGCAACGAAAAGCTGTTTTAGACATATCTTCTTCTGCAATGAAAATCTGATTATAACCAGAATATCCGTCTAACATACTTAGATATTCGAAGCCTGCGGCTGAATCCACTAACATTTCTGCCACAGGCATGGGATATTCATCCTTAGGAGTTGCTGCATTCAGATCACGAAAATCTATGCATACTCTTAATGAACCATTATTTTTAATAACTGGTACAATATTAGCGATCCATTCGACATACCTTGCGGTTCTGATGAACTTACACCGTAGGAGTCTTTCGACTTCTGCTTTAATCTTCGAATGAATTTCTGGTGAAACCTTCTAGGAGTTTGCTTGATGGGCTTTTTTCCTTCTTTTATGGGTAACTTCAATTCGACCAAATCGCGCCCTAAACCAGGCATCTCGTCGTAATCCCATGCGAAGCAATCTTTGTTCTCCTTCAACAACGCAACCACCTTTGACTTCAGCGTTGGCTCTAGTTTCGCACTGACGTGTGTTACCCTCTTTTGATCTCCGTCTCCGAGATTTACTTCTTCGAGTGGATCTTGGGCTAGCATCTTGATATTTGATCCCATTGGGTCTTTCTCGAAACCCAAAGGCTCTTCGTCGTAGATTGCATCCAATCTTTGACCTATCTCTTCTCCTGATATTTCTTTAACTCGGATTGAATCTTCAGGCAAGTGAGGGATCGTATTTATCCCCAAATCTGGATTTCCTTCCTTTTTTAGACCTTCATTAAGCAATATGTTTGACAATTCGGCTTCGAGAGCCGTCTTTCTTTTATTCTCGGCTACGTAAGCCGAAATCTTTTCGAAAAATGATGACTCAGACATCATCAACTTTATTATCCCAGCCTGTTGGCCGTATTGTCGGATAATGCTCCGTTGGTGGGGTATTTTCTGGGCCATCCATTATTTCCCTATTCCACTGGAAACCATTTGTGTGCAAAGACAAGTAATACAATGCATTCTTGTTTGGGGTGTATATGTCTTCCGCAGCGTGACAAGGTCCTATGTTCGCCAGGTTTCTGTCGAAGTTAGTCTTATTAACTTGGTTAATTTCAGCCATGTAGTAGCTCTGGTCTCCCTCAATATTCTCCACTATGCCATCTTCTCTCCAAATAGTTAACCTTTGATGCATTGTCGAAGGCACATCAGCAACCCCATGGATCCATTCCCTTCCGAGCAAGAGATTATAATTTGCTTTCGCGGGTATGACCATAAACATAGTTGGCCTTGTGACTGATCCCATTGTGAGATTTACTTGGACAACTCCCAAGGTTTGCCCTATTTTGCCTTCATAATTAGACAAAACCATATTTTGTGGCCTTATATCAGTATCAAACATACCAATTCTTTTCAGCATGTATTGAGGCATTAGGTTCACTGCTGCCCCTCCATCTACCAGGACTTTATTAATTCCAACATTCTCAATCTTAGCCCTTATGTAGTGTGGCTTCAAATGGTTTCGCATACCTTCATCAGGTCTTTCGAAGAAGGCATTCTGCTCTTCGACTGCACCATTGTTCAGCATGTAGTAACACACACGTCTGTGTTTCGCCATCTCTTCGACGTCGGCTTCTTCACAGTCTTCTATTTCAGTTTCTTGATTAAAATCATGAGGGAGTACAGATACCACATTGCAGTTCATGTTTATAGATGATACCCCATCAGAGTCAAAATCATTTGTCATTCTATCATCTTCTTTCCAGAGGTCGGAATGACTCCTTTCCTCTTCTTTTTCATTTTCAGAATCGAACAACTTGCGCTCGAGCGGAGGTTTACTTGTCCTTGCCCCTTGCATTGGGATTTGATTGCTACTTGTCTCTCCAACCTCCCTTGGTTTGACTTCCC
Source organism: Vicia villosa (assembly GCF_029867415.1). NCBI lineage: Eukaryota > Viridiplantae > Streptophyta > Magnoliopsida > Fabales > Fabaceae > Vicia > Vicia villosa. The sequence goes on from NW_026706631.1 coordinate 26,549, forward strand.
TTTGGGCTTTCTTCATTCTCTGATGCCTTCTCCATTGGGATCTAGACATAGGGTTCTTACCTTTGTAGTTTTCCAACCTATACATCTCCCGATTGGAAGTCTGGAATTGCTTTCTATATGCCATTGCAGTTCTTCCTCCTTGGTCCCAACTTCGCCATTTGTTTGTTCTGGCACCAGCATGCATCCATCTGTCCTTGGGCATGTTTGCGGGAACCTTGAATGTAACTCTTCGAGCCTTAGGGTGTGGACTATCAGGCCTTCTCGACGGGGTACGATTATCGAAACCAAATAAATTAGGACGAAGCCCTTGAGTGTCCTGGCCCATGTAAAGATACGCCCATTCGAACGATCCTGCTAGGGATTCGTCATAGACTGCACCACATCTAGGACATAGCGAGACTTCAGAATTGTCACTGTGGAACCTAACCAAAAAACCAACCAAACTTTCTTCAGACCTTGGGTACACTTTTAGCAAGAGGTTTCCTCCTCTCCAAGGTTACTCTAACCTTTCCCGCAAGGCCCTTTCGAAATTGGCCTGGATCCTCCGATGTGTCATAATTGAACAACTTGGGCACATCATCCCTTTTGCACCATTCTTCATATGGCAATTCCAAAGATAATCCTTCCAAGTGTTTCCCCTTGGCGGAATCTCAAGGTTTGCTTTCTCCCACATCAACCATTTTTCTAGCTCTTCGATTTCAGATAAGGGACGCCTAGCATTGACCATGTTAACAACCGCCGGAGGGGCTTCAGAAATCTGTATTTGTTGAAGCTTCATCGTGAGGTCTTCAGTGGTCTCACTTGCTTCTCCTTTCGGATCTTCAGTCGCTTCAGCATTGAAAGATCCTTCAACATCAGTATTGATGATCGAATTGTCATTTAGGATTTCAGTAGCCTGCTTTCCAACTGAAATTGTCTTTGATCCAGCAGCATGAATTTCAGACACTTCCACCATGTTGACATCAAATGGTTCACACAAATTAGTGTCAGCCATGTTCAAAGGATCGGCGTCCACTTTCATAGGGTTCTTGCCTTTGTCAGCGAATTTCAAACGTCCATCCTTGATAGCATTCTGGATTAGATCCCTGAAAAGAAAACATTGTGAGGTTTTGTGGCCTAGGAAACCATGATATTTACAAAATCCTCTCTTCTTCCGTTGTTCCAACAGAGGAATTTTAGAATTTGGAGGCACTATCATTTGGCCATCTTTTACCAGTAAATCAAATATTTCGTCACACTTAGTGACATCAAACGTATAAGTTTTCTTAGGAAATCTATCATTTTTATCATTATCTACTGGATTCCTTTCATTAGAAGGGGTGAGTAATTTGCAAGAATAGGGTGGCGCTTCCTTCAACTCGGCGAGATCTATTTTGACCTCCTCCATGTCGTACGAGTCTTTGAAGGGTTCGCCATCAACTTTGTCTGCTTCGATGTATGCTACTCTTTCCTTCTTATAACTCTTATTAGCCCTGGCCTTTTCTGCTTTCAACCGTTCGACTTGTCGAACTCTATCTGCCAACTGGGCCATATCTCTCAGGTATTGAGTATCTAGTTTCTTTCGAATTGAATAATCTAGGTCACCTACAACCATTTCGACTAATTCATGCTCCGGGACAGTCGTGAAGCATCTTAATTTTAACAAACGGAACCTGTTTAAGTAATCGTCAATATACTCCGAGAATTTCCTCTTGACGCTAGCCAGTTCTTTCAAACTTATCTTGGTTTGACCCATGTAAAATTGTTCATGGAATAATCTCTCCAAGTGGGCCCATGCATCTATAGAATTTGGAGGTAAAGTAGTAAACCAGACAAACGCATTTTTTGTCAGCGAACTAGGGAAATATTTAATCCTTAAGTCCTCATTCCCTGCTAAGTCTCCGGCTTCTGTCAGATACCTAGCAATATGTTTTACTGTTGATTCATTCGTGTCTCCCGAAAACTTAGTAAATTTTGGCACTTTGGTGCCCCTTGGCAACTCTGTTTGCATGATATAATCCGCTATGGGAGATGTATAATTTGGACGTCGAAGCCCAGTATTGAGGCCATTATTTTCCATAACTCTCTCTATCATGGCTGTTAAATTATTTTATGTGGCTAAGTTTTCTCTCCTGACTCTCTGAACCACTTCGTCTGGGTGTTCGTCCCTACCTACTATCCTTAATCTGGGTCTTTCCTCCTCAAACTCATGCCCAACGGGGACAGTTCTTCGATTAGAAGGCTCCAAATCTATTATCGGATTCCTTTCGACTGTTGTTGTTCTATGTGGGGGTATTACGCCAGTAGTGGTTGCACCAGATGGAGGAGTCATGCTAGTAGTGGTTGCACCAGATGGAGGAGTCACGCCAGTAGTGGTTGCACCAGGCGGAGGCACCGCATTTTGGATACGTTCTAGGATGGGCTCTCCCTCTCGATAAGAGGTTTGGTTATTTCTCCGCTTGGGTTGTGGAACCCCCATGAAATCTGCCATTCGATTCATTTGAGAAGATATTTTTTGAAAAGTTTCTGCACTCTCCCGACTAGAGATAGAGATATTAATTGCTAGTGGATGCAAGATTGACGATAATTCTCGGGCCAGGGTTCCTAACATATCGTGATTACTTGCGTCCATCTCTTGTCGGAATGCTGCTTGATTGCTTGTCGTAAAATTGGGTATTTGGGCGGAGAAACCAGTGTTTTGTGCACTTCGCCCTACTGAACCAACATTTGGCGAAAATGTTGTGGTGTTTGTAGTATATGTGGGTCCTGCCCCCCGTGTACCTGTCATGTATGGATTTGGCATACCATATGGACTGTTTGTTCTCCATTCGAACGCGGATGACCCTGGGGTAAATAACTGACTTCCTGTATTTGTCGAGGCAAATTGCATTCCACTAGCGTTCGAAGATGAGGGCGCAGTAGTCGATATAGAAACTGGATTAGTCCCCGTCGTTGATGCATTATTTTCAGGAACAGCCTGGGAACTATCCATGGGTCTTGATCCAGTCGAACCCGGTATCTCTTGCGCTCCTGGAGTAGAAGTCGAAACTTGCGTGGAATTTGTCGCTCCGGTTCCTGACCCTTGTGGGGGATCTTGATGTCCCCCTGCACTGGCTGTAACGACCATTCTCTTGTTGTACCTTCGTTTGGGAATCGGTTTTGCACTGCTTGTTAATTTACCGTTCCTAAGGTTCATACAAGGTCTTGATATTTTCTAGACAAAACAAAACAATCGATTAATAACAATCTGTTTGACACTGTCCCACTGGGCGTGCCAATTTGTTTACGGTGATTTTCGGTAAACAACCGCTAGTCTTCCAAACTATAATAAATATGATTTGGTTACTCGCAGGATCGACTAGATTGATCCTAGGACATAGTCAAATAGGTTGTTATTCATGATGATTCGAATTGTGTCTTTGATCGGTGTGTCTCAAAAATAAGAAATACTTGATCAAACAAATAAAGGTTAGCAATTACCTTGTTATACACGTAAATATAACATCAGCGAAGAGCAAATTAAAGATAAAATGTAAGACAGAACTGTAAAAGTGCAAGAATCTTAAAGTGCAGAAAAGTAAAATGCTTCAAAGATAAATAACATGAAAATAAAGAGTGCAGGAATGTAAATGACAGGAAAATAGAAGAAAGCGTAATAATATCGAAAGATACTTGAATAAAGGAAAATACACATGTATTTAAATTGATGTTGGTGTCATACGTATATTTCTCAGCGAACTCTTTCTCTTAACACTTGATACTTGAGCAATATGTGAGTGATTTGTACAAAATGAACACACGAAATCCTAACATTAAGATCCCTATTTATACTAATTTCGACCCTAACGGTCCTATACTAATCTAATGCCACGTTGCCCATAGAAAATCCAGGGATGCCATCTGTCTTCGTACGGTTACATAAACTGTTTCGAAATTCAAATCATCCCGCCTGAATCCTTCTTCGACGCATGGCAACATAATTACAATCGAGAATGCCACGAAAACACGCTAAACCTCAATACTTAGCATATTTTGCAAAAACGTCTAAGTCCCAAAGAATATTTCTCTCGAATTTAGCTTCGGTGCTCACTATATTTGTCTTAACTTAAACATCATTCTCGAAGCATGGCCATCAGTAGCCATTCCCTATCTTGAAAGATGGTCATCAGTAACCATCTCCTCCGAATATCAGACCTTCGAAGGACATTTCTTCCTAAACGAAATCTTCAGCTAACAATAGCACACAAAAATCTCCCAAAACACCAAGTTGTACAAGTTTAATTAACTTCATGTATTTTATGTAGTATAGCACACGAAAATCTTCAAAAAGATCGATGTATGCAAGTTCAACGAACTTCATGACTTTTATGTAGTATAGCACACAAAAATCTTCCAAAAGACTAAATTTTGCATGTTTAAAGAAATTCGTGACTTATATGTAGTATAGCACACGAAAATTTTCCAAAATACCAATGTATGCAAGTTTAACGAACTTCGTGACTTTTATTTAGTATAGCACACAAAAATTTTCCAAAAGACTAAATTTTTGGAAGTTTAACAAACATCGTGACTTTTCTGTACTATAGCATACAAAAATCTTCCAATAGACAAAATTTGGCAAGTTTAACAAACTTCGTGACTTTTATGTATTATATAGCACAAGAAAATCTTCCAAAATACCAATGTATGCTAGTTTAACGAACTTTGTGACTTTCCTGTAGTATAGAACATGAAAATGTTCCAAAAGACTAAATTTTGCAAGTTTAACATACTTTGTGACTTTTATGTAGTATAGCACACGCAAATTTTCCAAAATACCAATGTATACAACTTTAAGAAACTTCGTGACGTTTATGTAGTATAGCACACGAAAATATCCCAAAATACCAAATTTTGCAAGTTTAACGAACTTCGTGACTTTTATGTAGTATAGCACACGAAAATCTTCGAAAAGACTAAATTTTGCAAGTTTAACAAACTTCGTGACTTTTATGTAGTTTAGCATACAAAAATATTCCAATATACCAAATTTTCTATGTTAAATTCTCTGAAGGCAGAAGCTTATGTGATCGTCTCTACCGAAATAATCAGGGAAGTCTTTTATTAAAGTTCTTCGAGTATTTATTTCAGGGGGAGATTATTTATCTCAGGGGGAGATTGTTAATCTCAGGGGGAGACATATTCATATGCTTATGCTATAGATGTGTAATTTGTCTTTTGCCGTCTGCTCTTTCTGATCGCAAATTCATATCATTTATATATGTTTTTGTCATCATCAAAAAGGGGGAGATTGTTAGAACAAGATTTGTTCTGATCAATTATCTTAGTTTTGATGATAACAATAATATGAATTTTGCTTAAGATAATATGGTACTCTAATCCAATGCAATTTCCTTTTCAGGAAATATATAAAGAGTATGCATAATTCAGCGCTCAGAAGCTTTGTCTCAAAGGGTTCAGCATGCAACATCAGAACATGGTCTGGCAAGACATCAGAAGATGGTCGAAGCAGAATCAGAACATGGGTCTATGGAAGCATCAGAAGAACATGAGATCAGAAGCACTGAAGTTCTGATGGTATCACGCACAGAAGCACTTCAAGGTCAGAAGATCAGAAGATGCTATGCACCAAGCTGTTTGACTCTGATGATATTCAAATGTTGTATTCACAAACATCAGATCAGAAGGAAGTACAAGTGGCAGGCTACGCTGACTGACAAAAGGAACGTTAAAAGCTATTAAAGGCAACGTCAGTAGACACAGCGTGAACAAGGCTCGAGGTAGTTGACAAAAGCGTATAACATTAAATGCGATGCTGTACGGAACACGCAAAGCATTAAATGCACTCAACGGTCATCTTCTCAACGCCTATAAATATGAAGTTCTGATGAGAAGCAAGGTTACGAATTCTACACCTATTCTGTGAATATCAACTTGCTGAAACGCTGTTCAAATCAAAGCTCAGAATCTTCATCTTCATCAAAGCTCACTACATTGCTGTTGTAATATATTAGTGAGATTAAGCTTAAACGTTAAGAGAAATATCACAGTTTGTGATTATAGCTTTTAAGAAGCAATTGTAATACTCTTAGAATTGATTACATTAAGTTGTAAGGAACTAGAGTGATCGTGTGGATCAGAATACTCTAGGAAGTCTTAGAGGTTATCTAAGCAGGTTGTAACTAGAGTGATCGTGTGGATCAGAATACTCTAGAAAGTCTTAGAGGGTATCTAAGCAGTTGTTCCTGGAGTGATCAGTGTGTGATCAGAAGACTCTGGAAGACTTAGTTGCTGACTAAGTGGAAAACCATTGTAATCCGTGCGATTAGTGGATTAAATCCTCAGTTGAGGTAAATCATCTCTGCGGGGGTGGACTGGAGTAGTTTAGTTAACAACGAACCAGGATAAAAATAACTGTGCAATTTATTTTTATCTGTCAAGTTTTTAAAGCTACACTTATTCAAACCCCCCCTTTCTAAGTGTTTTTCTATCCTTCAATTGGCATCAGAGCGCCGGTTCTAAGGTGCAAGCACTTAACCGTGTTTAGAAAAGATTCAGGAAGAGGAAAACGCTTCAGTAAAAGATGGCTGATGAAACTGCAAAATCTACATCTACATCTGGCTCTGCTGAGCAACACAACGGTAACAATGGTTATACAAGACCGCCGGTATTTGATGGTGAAAACTTTGAATACTGGAAAGATAAACTGGAAAGTTACTTTCTTGGTCTAGATGGTGATCTATGGGATCTTCTGATGGATGGTTACAAACATCCAGTAAATGCCAGTGGCGTAAAGCTGACAAGGCAAGAAATGAGTGATGATCAGAAGAAGCTTTTCAGAAATCATCATAAATGCAGAACTGTCTTGCTGAATGCTATCTCTCATGCTGAGTATGAGAAGATATCTAACAGGGAAACGGCCTATGACATATATGAGTCCTTGAAAATGACTCATGAAGGAAATGCTCAAGTCAAGGAGACTAAAGCTCTCGCTTTAATCCAAAAGTATGAAGCCTTCAAGATGGAGGATGATGAAGACATTGAAAAGATGTTTTCAAGATTTCAAACTCTTACTGCTGGTTTGAGAGTTCTTGACAAGGGATACACAAAGGCTGATCACGTAAAGAAGATCATCAGAAGCTTACCCAGAAGATGGGGTCCTATGGTGACTGCATTCAAGATTGCAAAGAATCTGAATGAAGTTTCTCTGGAAGAGCTGATCAGTGCCCTGAGGAGTCATGAAATTGAACTGGATGCAAACGAACCTCAAAAGAAAGGTAAGTCTATTGCATTAAAATCCAATATCAAGAAATGCACTAACGCTTTTCAGGCTAGAGAAGAAGATCCTGAAGAATCAGAATCTGAAGAAGAATATGAACTGTCCTTGATCTCCAGAAGGCTAAATCAAATCTGGAAGAACAAGCAAAGGAAGTTCAGAGGCGTCAGAAGTTCAAAGAAATTTGAACGTGGAGAATCTTCTGATGACAGAAGATTTGACAAAAAGAAGGTCATGTGCTATGAATGCAATGAGCCAGGACACTTCAAGAATGAATGTCCAAAACTTCAGAAGGAAAATCCCAAGAAGAAGTTTCATAAGAAGAAAGGTCTTATGGCAACCTGGGATGAGTCAGAAGATGATTCAGACTCTGAAGATGAGCAGGCTAACTGTGCGCTGATGGCGACAGAAGATGACGGATCAGAATCTACATCAGAATCAGATTCTGAAGAGGTATTTTCTGAACTTACTAGAGATGAGTTAGTTTCCGGTTTAACTGAACTTCTGGAATTCAAGTCTCAGATTAGTTTCAATTACAAAAAGCTAAAAAATCTATTTAAATTTGAAACAAAGAAGCTTGAGTTGGAGAATTCTGAATTAAAAGAAAAACTTTTAAAATTATCCAATAATGTTGGATCTCCTTCTGATTCAGAAAAATCCACTCCTAGTCTAAACCATATTCTGAAAGAATATGATTTAAGTTTCAGGAAGTTCTTATCTAGAAGTATTGGCAGAAGTCAGCTAGCTTCTATGATATATGCTGTGTCTGGAAACAAAAGAGTTGGCATTGGTTTTGAGGGTGAAACCCCATACAAACTTGAACCTGTTGATGAAATGAAATTCACATACAAGCCATTGTATGTGAAGGATAGAAAAACACTTAGAAAGGGGGGGTTTGAATAAGTGTAGCTTTAAAAACTTGACAGATAAAAATAAATTGCACAGTTATTTTTATCCTGGTTCGTTGTTAACTAAACTACTCCAGTCCACCCCCGCAGAGATGATTTACCTCAACTGAGGATTTAATCCACTAATCGCACGGATTACAATGGTTTTCCACTTAGTCCGCAACTAAGTCTTCCAGAGTCTTCTGATCACACACTGATCACTCCAGGAACAACTGCTTAGATACCCTCTAAGACTTTTCTAGAGTCTACTGATCAACACGATCACTCTAGTTACAATCTGCTTAGTTCACTCCTAAGACTTCCTAGAGTATTCTGATCAACACGATCACTCTAGTTCCTTACAACTTAATGTAATCAATTCTAAGAGTTTACAATTGCTTCTTAAAAGCGATAATCACAACTGTGATATTTCTCTTAACGTTTAAGCTTAATCTCACTAATATATTACAAAAGCAATGTAGTGAGCTTTGATGAAGATGAAGATTCTGAGCTTTGGATTTGAACAGAGTTTCAGCAAGTTAATTTGAATTATATTGTTCAGGATCATTAACCTTGCTTCTCATCAGAACTTCATATTTATAGGCGTTGAGAAGATGATCGTTGAATGCATTTAATGCTTTGCGTGTTCCGTACAGCATCGCATTTAATGTTATACGCTTTTGTCAACTACCTCGAGCCTTGTTCACGCTGTGTCTACTGACGTAGCCTTTAATAGCTTTTAACGTTCCTTTTGTCAGTCAGCGTAGCTTGCCACTTGTACTTCCTTCTGATCTGATGTTTGTGAATACAACGTTTGAATATCATCAGAGTCAAACAGCTTGGTGCATAGCATCTTCTGATCTTCTGACCTTGAAGTGCTTCTGAGCGTGATACCATCTTCTGAGCTTCAGTGCTTCTGATCTCATGTTCTTCTGATGCTTCCATAGACCCATGTTCTGATTCTGCTTCGACCATCTTCTGATGTCTTGCCAGACCATGTTCTGATGTTGCATGCTGAACCCTTGAGACAAAGCTTCTGAGCGCTGAATTATGCGTACTCTATATATATATTTCCTGAAAGGGAAATTGCATTGGATTAGAGTACCATGTTATCTTAAGCAAAATTCATATTATTGTTATCATCAAAACTAAGATAATTGATCAGAACAAATCTTGTTCTAACAATCTCCCCCTTTTTGATGATGACAAAAACATATATAAATGATATGAATTTGCGATCAGAAAGAACAGTTGGCAAAAGACAAATTACACAGCTATAGCATAAGCATATGAATATGTCTCCCCCTGAGATTAACAATCTCCCCCTGAGATAAATAATCTCCCCCTGAAATAAATACTCGAAGAACTTTAATAAAAGACTTCCCTGATTATTTCGGTAGAGACGATCATATAAGCTTCTTGTCTTCAGAGAATTCATAGCTTCTGACTTCTGCTTCCATAGGACAGCTTCAGAACTAGAATTTCCTTAGATCCGTAGAACACTCACAGCTTCTGATTCATGCTTCCATCTAGGACAGCTTCAGAACTTGAATTTCTTTGATCTTCTGAACATTCACAGCTTCTGATTTCTGCTTCCATTCAGGACAGCTTCAGAACTTGAATTTCTTTGATCTTCTGAACATTCACAGCTTCTGATTTCTGCTTCCATTCAGGACAGCTTCAGAACTTGAGTTTTCTGGATCTTTAGAACATTCGCAGCTTCTGATTTCTGCTTCCCTCGGATAGCTTCAGAGCTTTGAATTTCTACCAACATCACTTCATGCTAGATTTGTATCAGAACATTGTTGAATGTACCAGAGCATCATCTGAGCATCTCTACATCCTGAAATGTTGCAGAACAAAAACTAAACGACAAAAGTCAGCATGAACGAGTTAGAACATAAGATGTATGTTTGAACACATTATATGTATCAGAGCCATATAGGCTGAAATAATGTATCAGAGCAAATAATGTATCAGAGCCATAACATTATATGTATCAGAGCAAATAGAATTTTGTCAGATCAAATAGACAAATATGGATCAAATTCTATCATCAGTGCTTCTGATAGTGCTTCTGATTCATTCTTCTTTCTTGCTTCTGATATCTGAAGCTTGACAGCACTTGGCTTGCTTCAGTTTCCATGGTTTTGCTTCTGTGTTTGCTTTTTGCTTTGAAGATTTTCTTCACTTCTTTATACCTGCAAAACACTTAAACCATGTAGAACTTGCAGTTCTTGTTAGTGAATGTGTGGGAGCTTTACCCAGCAACTGATAGATTAATCAAATCATTTATCATTTATCTTCTCCCCCTTTTTGTCATAACATCAAAAAGAATATTTCAAAAGATTTAGATGCATAAAACGAAAAATAGAATGAAACACACGGAGAAAGAAGACGATTTCATTGAAGTGCAAACAGCAGGTACAAAAGTACATGAAGATAAGAAAGATCAGATGCACAAAGACAGATGCAACGAAAGGAAAGAAACAACACAGACTCAATCTAAGATGGCCCTAGTCTTGACAAGATCTTGGTCAGCATCTCTTGAACCATATTGTTGTGTCCTTCTTGCCTCACCATGAAAGCGCTATACTGATCATTGAGTGAGCTTTGCTCATCCTGTCTCTTCTGAATTTCTTCTAGAGTCCTTGCAAGACGAGAAGATTCACCAGAAGAAGCTTCACCGCTTTCAACCACAGGAATGGCATGTTGATCTGCAGCTTCCATAGATAGATCATTTGCTGGGATTTCCTCAACAGGAACAGTTTTGGCAACATGATCTTCAGCATCTGCTTCTTGCATAGAAGCATCTCCATATTCTGCAGCAGGAATTTTCGAGTCTCCATTCTCAAGTGCCTGAAGAATGGCAGCTAGATTCCTTGGAGCAGAAGGACCTTCAACTACTGGTGGGTCAACAACTTCTGGAATGACCAAGTTTGGATCTTTCTCAGACGGGTTTTCCCTCAGATAGTCAAAGAGAGTCTTGAAGTCTCCTAGCAGAACAGGATAGTCAGGAATAAAGATAACCATATCCCTGCATGGATTTGCTTCCATTTTAGCAGCCAGTCTTAATACTTCCAATTCATCCACAAAGGGCTTCTCCTCAGCAGCAACACAATTTCTGAGAGGATGGTAGTATATACCATTATCTTCCTCCAGAAGGTAACCAGGGTAACCAGGGGCAGCAGCCACTAGTCTTTTCTGTACTCCTATTGCTTCTACTTGAAAATCCTTGCGAAATCTTCTCCAGAGATTTCTTGTAGAAACATCATCCAGACCATTTAGGAATGCATCCTTCAGAAGGTCTAGACTGCTAATCACCTCATGTCTGAAAAGTTCCAGGTAGGTATAGGGTTCAGGTTCAGGCGGATTGAAGGTGAATTTGTAGTCAGGATAGAGAAGACAGTAAGGTTCGGATTTTTCTGTAGGTAAGGGATGGGATATAGAAGTTGGAGGTACGGTGGATGAGGAAGAGGGGATATCTGAGAGAATGATTGATGAGGATGGAATATCAGAAATGATGGATTGAGACGAGGATGGAGTGTTTGTAAAGGGAATTGGTGAGAGAGATTTATCAAAAGGAGTTGGAGGAAGAATACTTAAAGGTGTGGGGTTTAGAATGGGAGAGGAGAAGGATGATGGAGAAGGATTTGGTAGGGTGAAGTTTACTTTTGGTTCAGATGGAGGTGATTGGAAAGATGGTTTAGGGACAGAAGGAGGTGGAGTAAAGACCTTTCTGGAGATTTGTACAGAAGAAGAAGAAGATCTGGTTCTGCGAAAGGAATCTCTGATCCTTTTATCTCTTCGTTCTTTAGAGTCCACCTTGTCAGGATCATAGGTGACCCTCAACTTCTTGGCTCTCTCAGCCTCATCTTCTTGTGCCTTTCTTTTTAGCCTTGCCTGACGTTCCTTTTTATCCTTCTTCAGAATATCATTTTTGGATGGAAGTACTCTGCCACGGATCCAAGCAGGATCAACGTCTGATTGCTTCCTCACACAATCTTCCAAGTAAAACTTGACAACTTGATCAAGTTCTTTATGATACAAAGATATGAATCCTTCAACAGCAATTCTTCTTGACAGAATGTCAGGAAAGCTTGTGCACATAACAGGTACATTCTTAATGACTTCCAGTCCGAACAGATCAACACCATTGAAGATGGGACCTTGAGTTACTCCAAGAAAATGCGAGGCATTACGATTTCTGATGGAGTCCACCACTTTGCTTTCAATCAGAATGTCTGAAATCATCCTTCCGAAAGGAATGGTTGTTCTTGGAATATGAGGGTACTTCGCCCTTTCATCTTCTCTTGACTCAAAGATAGAGGTTTTCAGATTCTCAAATAGAATATGAGAGATGTTGATCTCTATCTTTTTGCCAATGCAGAAAAGAGTATACTTGTGAGTCGGACTGATGTAGGAGGAGCAGCGCATCCTTTTTCTATGGTGAAGAGAACCCAGAATAATCTCAGCCCATACTTTATAAAAAGGCTTTAAGTTGCCCGTAAAATGAGAATCAATTCCAACAACCGTAGAGATTTGTTTTTCAACTAAAGTCCAGTCAACTGTATGGGGTTGAAACTCAGACCAACCTTCTTCATCATCAAGATTGTACAGCTTTCTGATGAGTTTCTCAGTGATAATCACTTCATGCCCTAGCACGAATGAAATGATGGCAGTTGGGGTAATTGTTGCATGTACCCAAAAATCCTTTACAAGTTCAGGATAAATTGGACCAACCAATCTATCAAGATATTTAGACCATCCTTGCTCAAAGATTCTTGCATCACACTGAAAGCCATTTGCTTTAAGGTTGTTGACGTCCACAGCCGATTCACATAGAACTTCCAGTTCTTTCGTGGGTATTAAGCATGTTTTCAATGGAGCATCATTTTTGCTTAAACGGTTCTGTGTGGAAGTGATTCTATCTTTAGAGATTGATAAACGAGAAGATGGATTCATTATGATAAAGCTTAGAGATCAAATCAAGAACTAGGGTTTGAAGAGAGATGCAACGAAGTGAATGCACAAAAGAGAGAGAAAGAGAGAAAAAAAGGAATGAAGATGAAGCGGGTTATTTAAAAGATTTAAAAAGAAATCATTATGCATTTAATGAGAAATGACATTAGGAGAGAGAACATAGTAAATGAAATGATTTAATACAGTTACCTAGGTCGGCGTCTTTTCAACTGCACGCTTTGTACAAACCGTACAGACACGTGTTCACCATCAGATAATAGATGACAGCTGTAAATATCAGAGAGATTTTACGCCTTCAGATTTAGATCACTGCTTCTGATCTGATCAACTTTCTCTTCTGGAAACACTTCTTCTGAAGTGTGCTGATATAAATTTGAATAATCTTCTGATCCATTACTTCTGATATACACAGCTTCTGGAGGTTCACTTCTTTGTTCTGCAGCTTCTGATAAGACAAAACTGTATCTGCAGAAATTCTTAAGCTCTTGTTTCATCAGAAACAAGTTTATCATCAAAACAGATGTTTATTGATTTGTCCACAATCAATGTTTCAATGTTTTATATTTTGTAGCATTTAGAGCATTCAGAATAATCAAGAATGAAACATCAATGCTTTAGAGACAAACAAAACAGATGGTTCCAAGACTAATAAACTTTCTTTTCTGAATTCCTACAAACATAGTTTCTTCAACAGATTTAAGAACCAGAACTTGGAAGACAATCTTTCTTCCCTTCAAGTGTTGAGACCAACTTGAGTCCAGGAGACATGTCATGTTGACTTTTATCTTCTTTGTCACCAAGAGAATCTGCAAAAGAAATAGTCTTTTTCTTTGGTACCCACATTTTCTTGGGTCCTTTCTTGTTAGTTCTCCTCAAGTTCTGATTGAACTTAGGTTTAACATTGTACGCAGAAGGAGGAACAGCATGATAATTTTTAATGTTAGTTCCATGATATTTCCTAGGTTGTGTCACATGCTTTTTGGTGTGTGTTATGTGAAAGCTTTGAGCATGTGAAGTGTGCCTAATATCATGAGAGTGGCCATACTTGAACTGATCATACAATGGCTTGTATGTGATTTTTATTTCATCAACAGGTTCAAGTTTGTATGGGGTTTCACCCTCAAAACCAATGCCTACTCTTTTGTTTCCAGACACAGCATATATCATAGAAGCTAGCTGACTTCTGCCAATACTTCTAGATAAGAACTTCCTGAAACTTAAATCATATTCTTTCAGAATATGGTTTAGACTAGGAGTGGATTTTTCTGAATCAGAAGGAGATCCAACATTATTGAATAATTTTAAAAGTTTTTCTTTTAATTCAGAATTTTCCAACTCAAGCTTCTTTGTTTCAAATTCAAATTGCTTTTTCAGCTTTTTGTATTTGAGACTAATCTGAGACTTGAGTTCCAGTAGTTCAGTTAGACCGGAAACTAACTCATCTCTAGTAAGTTCAGAAAATACCTCTTCAGAATCTGATTCTGATGTAGATTCTGATCCGTCATCTTCTGTCGCCATCAGCGCACAGTTGGCCTGCTCGTCTTCAGAATCATCTTCTGACTCATCCCAGGTTGCCATAAGACTTTTCTTCTTATGAAACTTCTTCTTGGGATTTTCCTTCTGAAGATTTGGACATTCATTCTTGTAGTGTCCAGGCTCATTGCATTCATAGCACATGACTTTCTTCTTGTCAAATCTTCTGTCATCAGAAGATTCTCCACGTTCAAATTTCTTTGAACTTCTGAAGCCTCTGAACTTCCTCTGCTTGGTCTTCCAGAGTTGATTTAGCCTTCTGGAGATTAAGGACAGTTCATCTTCTTCTTCAGATTCTGATTCTTCAGGATCTTCTTCTCTAGCCTGAAAAGCGTTAGTGCATTTCTTGATATTTGATTTTAATGCAATAGACTTACCTTTCTTTTGAGGCTCATTTGCGTCCAGCTCTATTTCATGACTTCTCAAGGCACTGATAAGCTCTCCAGAGAAACTTCATTCAGATTCTTCGCAATTTTGAATGCTGTTACCATAGGACCCCATCTTCTGGGTAAGCTTCTGATGATATTCTTTACATGATCAGCCTTGGTGTATCCCTTGTCAAGAACTCTCAATCCAGCAGTAAGAGTTTGAAATCTTGAAAACATCTTTTCAATGTCTTCATCATCCTCCATCTTGAAGGCTTCATACTTCTGGATTAAAGCTAGAGCTTTGGTCTCCTTGACTTGAGCGTTTCCTTCATGAGTCATTTTCAAGGACTCATATATGTCATAGGCCGTTTCCCTGTTAGATATCTTCTCATACTCAGCATGAGAGATAGCATTCAGCAAAACAGTTCTGCATTTATGATGATTCCTGAAAAGCTTCTTCTGATCATCATTCATTTCTTGCCTAGACAGCTTTACGCCACTGGCATTTACTGGATGTTTGTAACCATCCATCAGAAGATCCCATAGATCACCATCTAGACCAAGAAAGTAACTTTCCAGTTTATCTTTCCAGTATTCAAAGTTTTCACCATCAAATACCGGCGGTCTAGTATAACCATTGTTACCGTTGTATTGCTCAGCAGAGCCAGATGTAGATGCAGGTGTAGGTGTAGACTTTTCACTTTCATCAACCATCTTTTACTGAAGCGTTTTTCTCTTCCTGAATCTTTTCTAAACACGGTTAAGTGCTTGCACCTTAGAACCGGCGCTCTGATGCCAATTGAAGGATAGAAAAACACTTAGAAAGGGGGGGTTTGAATAAGTGTAGCTTTAAAAACTTGACAGATAAAAATAAATTGCACAGTTATTTTTATCCTGGTTCGTTGTTAACTAAACTACTCCAGTCCACCCCCGCAAAGATGATTTACCTCAACTGAGGATTTAATCCACTAATCGCACGGATTACAATGGTTTTCCACTTAGTCCGCAACTAAGTCTTCCAGAGTCTTCTGATCACACACTGATCACTCCAGGAACAACTGCTTAGATACCCTCTAAGACTTTTCTAGAGTCTACTGATCAACACGATCACTCTAGTTACAATCTGCTTAGTTCACTCCTAAGACTTCCTAGAGTATTCTGATCAACACGATCACTCTAGTTCCTTACAACTTAATGTAATCAATTCTAAGAGTTTACAATTGCTTCTTAAAAGCGATAATCACAACTGTGATATTTCTCTTAACGTTTAAGCTTAATCTCACTAATATATTACAAAAGCAATGTAGTGAGCTTTGATGAAGATGAAGATTCTGAGCTTTGGATTTGAACAGAGTTTCAGCAAGTTAATTTGAATTATATTGTTCAGGATCATTAACCTTGCTTCTCATCAGAACTTCATATTTATAGGCGTTGAGAAGATGACCGTTGAATGCATTTAATGCTTTGCGTGTTCCGTACAGCATCGCATTTAATGTTATACGCTTTTGTCAACTACCTCGAGCCTTGTTCACGCTGTGTCTACTGACGTAGCCTTTAATAGCTTTTAACGTTCCTTTTGTCAGTCAGCGTAGCTTGCCACTTGTACTTCCTTCTGATCTGATGTTTGTGAATACAACGTTTGAATATCATCAGAGTCAAACAGCTTGGTGCATAGCATCTTCTGATCTTCTGACCTTGAAGTGCTTCTGAGCGTGATACCATCTTCTGAGCTTCAGTGCTTCTGATCTCATGTTCTTCTGATGCTTCCATAGACCCATGTTCTGATTCTGCTTCGACCATCTTCTGATGTCTTGCCAGACCATGTTCTGATGTTGCATGCTGAACCCTTGAGACAAAGCTTCTGAGCGCTGAATTATGCGTACTCTATATATATATTTCCTGAAAGGGAAATTGCATTGGATTAGAGTACCATGTTATCTTAAGCAAAATTCATATTATTGTTATCATCAAAACTAAGATAATTGATGAGAACAAATCTTGTTCTAACAGTATGATCAGTTCAAGTATGGCCACTCCCATGATATTAGGCACACTTCACATGCTCAAAGTTTTCACATAACACACACCAAAAAGCATGTGACACAACCTAGGAAATATCATGAAACTCACATTAAAAATTATCATGCTGTTCCTCCTATTGCTTACAATGTCAAACCCAAGTTCAATCAGAACTTGAGAAAATCTAACAAGAAAGGACCCAAGAAAATGTGGGTACCTAAGGATAAGATTATTCCTATTGCAGATATCCTTGGCTGCAAAAAGGACAAAGCACAACATGTCATGGTACCTGGACTCTGGATGCTCACGACACATGACAGGAAGAAGGTCTATGTTCCAAGACCTGGTGCTTAAGTCTGGAGGAGAAGTCAAGTTTGGAGGAGATCAGAAGGGCAAGATAATTGGCTCTGGAACTATAAAGTCTGGTAACTCTCCTTCCATTTCTAATGTACTTCTTGTAGAAGGATTAACACATAACCTCTTATCTATCAGTCAATTGAGTGACAATGGTTATGATATAATCTTTAATCAAAAGTCTTGCAAGGCTGTAAATCAGAAGGATGGCTCAATCCTATTTACAGGCAAGAGGAAGAATAACATTTATAAGACAGATCTGCAAGATCTTATGAGTCAGAAGGTGACTTGTCTTATGTCTGTTTCTGAAGAGCAGTGGGTCTGGCACAGAAGATTAGGTCATGCTAGTTTGAGAAAGATTTCTCAGATTAACAAACTGGATCTTGTCAGAGGACTCCCTAATCTGAAATTCAAATCAGATGCTCTTTGTGAAGCATGTCAGAAGGGCAAGTTCTCCAAACCTGCATTCAAGTCCAAGAATGTTGTTTCTACCTCAAGGCCATTAGAACTCCTGCACATTGATCTGTTTGGCCCAGTCAAAACAGCATCTGTCAGAGGGAAGAAATATGGATTAGTCATCGTAGATGATTATAGTCGCTGGACGTGGGTAAAATTCTTGAAACACAAGGATGAGACTCATTCAGTGTTCTTTGATTTCTGCATTCAGATTCAATCTGAAAAAGAGTGTAAAATCATAAAGGTCAGAAGTGATCATGGTGGTGAATTTGAGAACAGATCCTTTGAAGAATTCTTCAAAGAGAATGGTATTGCCCATGATTTCTCTTGTCCTAGAACTCCACAGCAAAATGGAGTTGTAGAACGAAAGAATAGGACTCTGCAAGAAATGGCCAGAACCATGATCAATGAAACCAATATGGCTAAGCATTTCTGGGCAGAAGCAATAAACACTGCATGCTATATTCAGAATAGAATCTCTATTAGACCTATTCTAAATAAGACTCCTTATGAATTGTGGAAGAATAAAAAGCCCAACATTTCATATTTCCATCCTTTTGGATGTGTATGCTTTATTCTGAACACTAAAGATCATCTTGGTAAGTTTGATTCCAAAGCACAAAAATGTTTCCTTCTTGGATATTCTGAACGCTCAAAAGGCTACAGAGTGTACAATACTGAAACATTGATTGTGGAAGAATCAATCAATATCAGGTTTGATGATAAGCTTGGTTCTGAAAAACCAAAGCAGTTTGATAATTTTGCAGATTGTGATATTGATATATCAGAAGTTGTTGAGCCAAGAAGCAACGCATCAGAAGTAGAGTTTCTCAGAAGCAAAGAATCTGAAGATCAAGTATCAGCTTCTCTGGACAATCTAAGCATTTCTGAAGAACCATCTGTCAGAAGATCATCCAGACTCATCTCTGGTCATTCAGAAGATGTCATTCTTGGAAAGAAGGATGATCCAATCAGAACAAGAGCATTCCTTAAGAACAATGCAGACTGTCAATTAGGTCTTGTATCTTTGATCGAGCCAACTTCTGTTGATCATGCTCTAGAAGATCCAGACTGGATAATTGCTATGCAAGAAGAACTGAATCAGTTTACAAGGAATGATGTTTGGGATCTTGTTCCTAGACCAGATGGATTCAATATAGCCAGTACAAAATGGGTCTTCAGAAACAAGCTCAGAATGAGAAGATGAGAAGTTCTTATGTATGAGTATCTTCTGAAATGAAATTTCTTTTATAAGAAGTTCTGATTGAAATCAATTAGAAATTGTGATTCAGTTATTACTAACGTTTCATTGTCTAAGTTGAGTCAGAATCTCTTTAAAAGCAAAACAGCTGTAACTGGCTATCCAGATGGTAAACACGTGTTCACTATTCCTGGACAAGCGTGCGTGCAGTTGAGGGGACGTCTACTTAGGTAACTGTGCAAATCACGTCTTTTGTCATTATTATCTCTCCTCACGTCACGTAACATTAAATGCTTTTCATCATTTACTCTCTTTCAGTTTTCTTTTTATATTCTTCAAACGGCTCTTTTCCCTCTTATATTTCTCTCACTTTGCATTCAGTTTCTTTTTCGTTCTCTCTCTTTGCATTCATATCATAAACCCTAGCAGTTTCCAATATCTGCAACTTCATCATGAATCCATCGTCAAGCTCTGGGAATCAAGATAATGATCGGAAACAAAAGAGAAAGGCAACTGCTGAACCAGAAACCAAACCCAAAAAGATAAAGATCACCTATGACCCTCTCAAGGTGAATCCAATCGAAGCAAAGTTATCTGAAAACTATTCTAGACGTGTGTTTCAACCCCCTGGTGAAAGCCCTCCATCATCTCCATCTTCTTCCTCATCTTTTTACCTTCTAGAATCAACTTCCTCCTCATCTAACCTTTCCTCTCCCTCAACCCATCCATCAGATATTTCTTCACCTCTCTCACACCCTTTTCCCACCAGAACACCTAATCCCTATAGTGTTGTTTTTCCCGACTCCAGGTTCACTGTCAACCCTCCAACCCCTACCACTCAATCACTTCTGGAACTTTTACATTCTGATGTAAATGGCTGGTTGGAGATTCTGGGTGCTGCTCACCTTAACCATCTGGATGAGTATGCTACAAACAACCTTTGGGATACCTTTCGTCAGGATTTTCTGGTTAGGGCTTCAGATACTCAGAGAAGGATCATGTCTGAAGCTCCTGGTACTCATGGTCTTCGGTTGGAAGTTGGTGAAAGCAGCTATCACCATCTCATCAGGAACAGAAGTGTTCTTGAGAAGAAGATACCTGCAGATGAGTTGGAAGAAGAAAATCTCTGCAGAGACATCGTGGTGTGGAAACCATGGTTTCCTGTGCTGACTGGAGATTTTCAGTGGCTGTTTAACTGGTTTAGAATGAACCCTTTTGAAAAAGCACCTCACATGGTCTTTCCAGTAATAGTCTATCCTACTGATGTTGCTGGTCCTACTCCTCCAACAAACCTAGCAGCTATTCTTCAAGCGTTGGAAGTTGGAACTTCTGAGCTGCCTGAACCAGAATATGCTAAGGCTACTTCTGAGTCAGACTCAGATGAGAAAATGGAAGATGCACAAGCTGACGATCTCCCAAAAGATCACCCTGCTAAGATTGCTGTCCCTTTTGGCAGAAATTCAGGAGCCTCTTCTTCTGGTGAAACCTCAGCTCTGTTGGAGACCTTGGAAGCTCTTCATCAGAATCAAGCTATGCTGGCTTCTCGTTTGGACGCGCAAGAAGTAGTCAATGCTGAGTTTCGCTCCTTCATGGCAAGGCAAACTACAAGCACTGACGGGATTCATGATGTTCTGGCGCGGATTTTGCGTAGGCTAGGATCTTAGTCCTTTGGTCTTAGTAGTTTTCTTTCTTTGTTGCATCTGCTTTCCTGCATTCCTTGTTTGTAACCTTTCTTTGATTATCAATGAAAAGTTTCTTTGTTTTTACATTCCAGTGTCTTTATTTGTCGTTTTATTCATCTGAATCTTTTGAGATATTCTTTTTTGATGTTATGACAAAAAGGGGGAGAAGATAAATGATAAATGATTTGATTAATCTATCAGTTGCTGGGTAAAGCTCCCACACATTTACTAACAAGAACTGCAAGTTCTATATGGTTTAAGTGTTTTGCAGGTATAAAGAAGAGAATCTTCAAAGCAAACACAAGAAGCAAAACCATAAGAAGTGTTATTCTGTAAAAAGAATAAGCTCATGGAAACTGAAGCAAGCTGAGTGCTGTCAAGCTTCAGAAATCAGAAGCAAGAAAGAAGAATGAATCAGAAGCACTGATAATAGAATTTGATTAATATTTGTCTATTTGCTCTGACAAAATTCTATTTGCTCTGATACATTATTTTATCCTATATGGCTCTGATACATATCATGTGTTCTAATATACATTTTATGTTCTGACTCGTTCATGCTGACTTTTGTCGTTTAGTTTTTTGTTCTGTAACATTTCAGGATGTAGAGATGCTCTGATGATGCTCTGGTACATTCAACAATGTTCTGATACAAATCTAGCATGAAGCGATGTTGGTAGAAATTCAAAGCTCTGAAGCTATCCGAGGGAAGCAGAAATCAGAAGCTGTGAATGTTTTAAAGATCCAGAAAACTCAAGTTCTGAAGCTGTCCTAAATGGGAGCAGAAATCAGAAGCTGTGAATGTTCTGAAGATCAAAGAAATTCAAGTTCTGAAGCTGTCCTAAATGGAAGCAGAAATCAGAAGCTGTGAATGTTCTGAAGATCAAAGAAATTCAAGTTCTGAAGCTGTCCTAGATGGAAGCAGGAATCAGAAGCTGTGAGCGTTCTAAGGATCTAAAGAAATTCTAGTTCTGAAGCTGTCCAATGGAAGCAGAAGTCAGAAGCTATGAATTCTCTGAAGGCAGAAGCTTATGTGATCGTCTATACCGAAATAATCAGGGAACTCTTTTATTAAAGTTCTTCGAGTATTTATTTCAGGGGGAGATTATTTATCTCAGGGGGAGATTGTTAATCTCAGGGGGAGACATATTCATATGCTTATGCTATAGCTGTGTAATTTGTCTTTTGCCGTCTGCTCTTTCTGATCGCAAATTCATATCATTTATATATGTTTTTGTCATCATCAAAAAGGGGGAGATTGTTAGAACAAGATTTGTTCTGATCAATTATCTTAGTTTTGATGATAACAATAATATGAATTTTGCTTAAGATAATATGGTACTCTAATCCAATGCAATTTCCTTTTCAGGAAATATATAAAGAGTATGCATAATTCAGCGCTCAGAAGCTTTGTCTCAAAGGGTTCAGCATGCAACATCAGAACATGGTCTGGCAAGACATCAGAAGATGGTCGAAGCAGAATCAGAACATGGGTCTATGGAAGCATCAGAAGAACATGAGATCAGAAGCACTGAAGTTCTGATGGTATCACGCACAGAAGCACTTCAAGGTCAGAAGATCAGAAGATGCTATGCACCAAGCTGTTTGACTCTGATGATATTCAAACGTTGTATTCACAAACATCAGATCAGAAGGAAGTACAAGTGGCAGGCTACGCTGACTGACAAAAGGAACGTTAAAAGCTATTAAAGGCAACGTCAGTAGACACAGCGTGAACAAGGCTCGAGGTAGTTGACAAAAGCGTATAACATTAAATGCGATGCTGTACGGAACACGCAAAGCATTAAATGCACTCAACGGTCATCTTCTCAACGCCTATAAATATGAAGTTCTGATGAGAAGCAAGGTTACGAATTCTACACCTATTTTGTGAATATCAACTTGCTGAAACGCTGTTCAAATCAAAGCTCAGAATCTTCATCTTCATCAAAGCTCACTACATTGCTGTTGTAATATATTAGTGAGATTAAGCTTAAACGTTAAGAGAAATATCACAGTTTGTGATTATAGCTTTTAAGAAGCAATTGTAATACTCTTAGAATTGATTACATTAAGTTGTAAGGAACTAGAGTGATCGTGTGGATCAGAATACTCTAGGAAGTCTTAGAGGTTATCTAAGCAGGTTGTAACTAGAGTGATCGTGTGGATCAGAATACTCTAGAAAGTCTTAGAGGGTATCTAAGCAGTTGTTCCTGGAGTGATCAGTGTGTGATCAGAAGACTCTGGAAGACTTAGTTGCTGACTAAGTGGAAAACCATTGTAATCCGTGCGATTAGTGGATTAAATCCTCAGTTGAGGTAAATCATCTCTGCGGGGGTGGACTGGAGTAGTTTAGTTAACAACGAACCAGGATAAAAATAACTGTGCAATTTATTTTTATCTGTCAAGTTTTTAAAGCTACACTTATTCAAACCCCCCCTTTCTAAGTGTTTTTCTATCCTTCATAATGAACTTCATGTATTTTATGTTGTATAGCACACGAAAATCTTCAAAAAGATCGATGTATGCAAGTTTAACGAACTTCATGACTTTTATGTAGTATAGCACACAAAAATCTTCCAAAAGACTAAATTTTGCATGTTTAAAGAAATTCGTGATTTTTATGTAGTATAGCACACGAAAATCTTCCAAAATACCAATGTATGCAAGTTTAACGAAATTCGTGACTTTTATTTAGTATAGCACACGAAAAATTTCCAAAAGACTAAATTTTTGCAAGTTTAACAAACTTCGTGACTTTTATGTACTATAGCATACAAAAATCTTCCAATAGACAAAATTTGGCAAGTTTAACAAACTTCGTGACTTTTATGTATTATATAGCACAAGAAAATCATCCAAAATACCAATGTATGCTAGTTTAACGAACTTTGTGATTTTCATGTAGTATAGCACACGAAAATCTTCCAAAAGACTAAATTTTGCAAGTTTAGCATACTTTGTGACTTTTATGTAGTATAGCACACAAATTTTTTCCAAAATACCAATGTATACAAGTTTAACAAACTACGTGACGTTTATGTTGTATAGCACACGGCAATATCCCAAAATACCAAATTTTATTAGTTTAACGAACTTTGTGACTTTTATATATTATAGCGCACAATAATCTTCCGAATTACCAATGTATGCTAGTTTAATGAACTTCGTGACTTTTATGTAGTATAACATACGAAAATCTTCAAAAAGACTAAATTTTGCAAGTTTAACATACTTCGTAACTTTTATGTAGTATAGCACACGGAAAATTTTCCAAATACCAATGTATACACCTTTTACAAACTTCGTGACGTTTATGTAGTATAGCACACGAAAATCTCCCAAAATACAAAATTTTGCAAATTTAACGAACTTCGTGACTTTTATGTAGTATAGCACACGAAAATCTCCCAAAATACCAAATTTTGCAAGTTTAACGAACTTCGTGTTTTTTATATAGTATAGCACACAAAATCTTCCAAAATACCAATGTATGCAAGTTAAACGAACTTCGTGACTTTTATGTAGTATAGCACACAGAAATCTTCCAAAAGCTTAAATTTTGTAAGTTTAACAAACTTCATGACTTTTATGTACTATTGCATTCAAATATCTTCCAATAGACAAAATTTTGCAAGTTAACAAACTTCGTGACTTTTATGTATTACAGCACACGAAAATCTTCCAAAATACCAATGTATGCAAGTTTAACGAACTTCGTGAGTTTTATGTAGTATAGCACACGGAAATCTTCGAAAAAACTAAATTTTGAAAGTTTAGCATACTCTGTGACTTTTATGTAGTTTATTACACGAAATTTTTTCAAAATACCAATGTATACAAGTTTAACGAATTTCGTGACGTATATGTAGTATAGCACACGAAAATCTCCCAAAATACCAAATTTTACAAGTTCAACGAACTTCGTGACTTTTATGTAGTATAGCACATGAAAATCTTCCAAAATACCAATGTATGCAAGTTTAACGAACTTCGTGATTTTTATCTAGTATACTACACGAAAATCTTGCGAAAGACTAATTTTGAAAGATTAACAAACTTCTTGACTTTTGTGTAGTATAGCATACGAAAATCATCCAAAAGACGAAATTTAGCAAGTTTAACAAACTTCGTGACTTTTATGTAGTATAGAACACGAAAATTTTCTAAAATACCAATGTATGCTAGTTTAACGAACTTCGTGACTTTTATGTAGTATAGCACACGAAAATCTTCCAAAATACCAAATTTTGCAAGTTTAACAAATTTCGTGAATTTTATGTAGTATAGCACACGATAATTTTCCAAAATACCAATGTATACAAGTTTACGAACTTTGTAACATATATGTAGTATAGCACACGAAAATCTCCAAAAATACCAAATTTTGCAAATATAACGAACTGTGTTTTTTAGGTAGTAAATAGCACACGAAAATCTTCCAAAATACGAATGTATAGAAGTTTAGCGAAGTTCGTGACTTTTATGTAGTCTAGCACACGAAAATCTTCCAAAAGACTAAATTTTTCAAGTTTCAGAAACTTCGTGACTTTTATGTAGTATATCACACAATTTTTTTGAAAAATACCAATATATACAAGTTTAACGAACTTCATGACGTTTATGTAGTATAACACACGAAAAATCTTCCGAAAGACAAGATTTGCCAGTTTTACAAACTTCATGACTTTTATGTAGTATAGCACACAACAACTTTTGAAAATACCAATGTATAATAATTTAACGAACTTCGTGACATTTATGTAGTATAACACACGAAATTCCACCAAAATACCAAATTTTATAAGTTTAACGTACTTCGTGTTTTTTATGTATTATAGCACACGAAAATCTTCCAAAATACTAATTTGTGCAAGTTTAACAAAATTTGTGCCTTTTATGCAGTATAGCAAACAAAAATCTTCTAAAAGATTAAGTTTTGCAAGTATATTAAACTTCGTGACTTTTATGTAGTATAGGTCACGAAAATCTCCTAAAATACCAAATTTTGCAAGTTTAACGAACTTCATATTTTTTATGTAGTATAATACACGAAAATCTTCAAAAACACCAATGTATGCAAGTTTAACGAACTTCGTGACTTTTATGTAGTATAGCACACGGAAATCTTCCAAAAGACTAAATTTTGCAAGTTTAACAAAAACATGACTTTTATGTAGTATAGCGTAGGAAAATCTTTCAAAATACCAAATTTTGTAAGTTTCACAAACTTCGTGACTTCTATGTATTATAGCACACAAAAATCTTCCAAAATACAAAAATTTGAAAGTTTAATGAACTTCGGGACTTTTATGAAGTATATAGCACACGAAAATCTTCCAAAATAGCAAAATTTGCAAGTTTAACAAACTTCGTGACTTTTATGGAGTGTAGCGCAAGACAATATTCCAAAAGACCAAATTTTGCAGGTTTTTCAAACTTCATGACTTTTTTCGTAGTATATGGCGCACAAAAATCTTCCAAAAGACAAAATTTTGCAAGTTTCATAAACTTCATGATTTTTATGTGGTATAGTACACAGAAATAATCCAAAATACCAATGTATCTAGTTACATGAACTTCATGACGTTTATGTAGTATAACACACGAAAATCTCCCAAAATACCAAGTTTTATAAATTTAACGAACTTCATGTTTTTTTATGTAGTATAGCACCCGAAAATCTTCCAAAATACCAACGTATGAAAGTTTAACGAACTTCGTGACTTTTATATAGTCTAGCACACGAAAATTTTCCAAAAGACTAAATTTTTCAAGTTTCAGAAACTTCGTGACTTTTATGTAGTATATCACACAATTTTTTTGAAAAATACCAACATATACAAGTTTAACGAACTTCATAACGTTTATGTAATATAACACACGAAAAATCTTCCAAAAGACAAGATTTTGCAAGTTTTACAAACTTCATGACTTTTATGCAGTATAGCACACAACAACTTTTGAAATTACCAATGTATAATAATGTAACGAACTTCGTGACATTTATGTAGTATAACACACGAAATTCCCCCAAAATACCAAATTTTATAAGTTTAACGTACTTCGTGTTTTTTATGTAGTAAAACACACGAAAATCTTCCAAAATACTAATTTATGCAAGTTTAACGAACTTTGTGACTTTTATGCAGTATAGCAAACAAAAATCTTCTAAAAGATTAAGTTTTGCAAGTATATTAAACTTCGTGACTTTTATGTAGTATAGGTCACGAAAATCTCCTAAAATACCAAATTTTGCAAGTTTAACGAACTTCATATTTTTTATGTAGTATAATACACGAAAATCTTCAAAAACACCAATGTATGCAAGTTTAACGAACTTCGTGACTTTTATGTAGTATAGCCCAAGAAAATCTTCCAAAAGGCTAAATTTTGCAAGTTTAACAAAAACATGACTTTTATGTAGTATAGCACAGGAAAATCTTTCAAAATACCAAATTTTGTAAGTTTCACAAACTTCGTGACTTCTATGTATTATATAACACACAAAAATCTTCCAAAATACAAAAATTTGAAAGTTTAACGAACTTCGGGACTTTTATGAAGTATATAGCACACGAAAATCTTCCAAAATACCAAAATTTGCAAGTTTAACAAACTTCGTGACTTTTATGGAGTGTAGCGCAAGACAATATTCCAAAAGACCAAATTTTGCAGGTTTTTCAAACTTCATGACTTTTTTCGTAGTATATGGCGCACAAAAATCTTCCAAAAGACAAAATTTTGCAAGTTTAATAAACTTCATGATTTTTATGTGGTATAGTAAACGGAAATATTCCAAAATACCAATGTATCTAGTTTCATGAACTTCATGACGTTTATGTAGTATAACACACGAAAATCTCCCAAAATACCAAGTCTTATAAATTTAACGAACTTCATATTTTTTTATGTAGTATAGCACCCGAAAATCTTCCAAAATACCAACGTATGAAAGTTTAACGAACTTCGTGACTTTTATGTAGTCTAGCACACAAAAATCTTCCAAAAGACTAAATTTTTCAAGTTTCAGAAACTTCGTGACTTTTATGTAGTATATCACACAAATTTTTTGAAAAATACCAATATATACAAGTTTAACGAACTTCATGACGTTTATGTAGTATAACACACGAAAAATCTTCCAAAAGACAAGATTTTGCAAGTTTTACAAACTTCATGACTTTTATGTAGTATTGCACACAACAACTTTCGAAAATACCAATGTATAATAATTTAACGAACTTCGTGACATTTATGTAGTATAACACACGAAATTCCCCCAAAATACCAAATTTTATAAGTTTAACGTACTTCGTGTTTTTTATGTAGTATTGTCATACCCTAATTTTTGACCCCCCTGAGATGACATATCTCCAGGATTTTCATCAGGTCAAAACAAGTACCCAGAGCAGTCACTTCTTCATCTGACATTTAATCAAGGATGTTCAAAGACAAGAAAACTCAGGCAAAGGATCAATCAATAGAAGGATTGATCTCTAACACAATCATAGGACTCAAAAGCTTAACTTTAATATTCACCTATGATTGATTAGACACCCAGTCATCTGAGTACAGGTTTACTCAGGTCACCAGACTAGGGTTTTTGAGCCTATCAAGGACTGAAATCAGGGATCACCTTTGGGAAACCCAAAAAAAGCCCAGGGGATCATTCAAAGACATCAATCATCTTGAAATAGCTCATATGACAAGATCCACTGGACATCACACCTCAATTCAAGGCCTACAGTCATCATTTTCATCTGGTCGACAATTAGGGTTTTTGACCAAATTCACCAGGATAGTTGACTTTTAATCAGGACATGGATCCAAGACTCAAAGCATGACTCAAGAGATCCTATTCCCTCAATATAATCCATTCATATCACTCATTTGAAGAGGAGATTTTGATTCATCACAAAAGTCCAAGAGTTCACTTCATCTGAAAAAGTCAACTGCACAGGATCATCTTTGACTTTTTGGAAATTTTGGTCAACCATGATTTTTGGAGTTTTAAATCATCAATATATGATATTTAAAGTCATTTGATCAAAGAAAATCAAGAAAATCAATCAAAAAATCAAAAGTCAAAAGATTGACTTTTCATACTTAGAAAATTTTCTAAGTGTTTTCAAGTGATTTTTGCCAAACTTTGGAAGGGATTTTCTCAAAATTTCACCTACAAACTGAAAAAAAATTCCAAAATGAAAGTTGTAGATTTTGATCCAATAAACAATGTTGACGCATATGATGTTTTGGCTAAAAATCAACCATTGAAGAGTTATGGAGCTTCAAAGTGGCTGCCTTCACAAAACATGCAAGAAAACCCTAGTTTTCTTCAAACTTCATGGGACGTTTTCACTAATTTCCCTAAAGAATTTGGGCAAACACTAAACTAATGAATCAAAGTACATATTAAGGGCTTTCCAAATTGTGCTCAACCTCTCCCAAATTCATTTTGAGCTAAGAGATATGGTTGATCAAAGTTAGGCACTTGAAGTGAAAATTATAGGTCATGTACAATTTGAAACTTTGCAATTTTGTGCAAGTGACTTCTCTAAATGATGCTACCCGACCTCTAATGCATCTGAAAACATGCCATACATCCAAATTCATCATTGCATAAGGATTATAGAAGATTCCCAAAAACAAAGGCATGTGATTATGTAATGATTGCATTTTTGAATTTATGGCAAATGGTGAATCATCAAGGAATCTTGCTCTAAGCCAATTAGAACTCTCCTCTGAATCAGAAATGTTCCCTAAGATCATACAAGATCAATGGTTGGGGAAGCTAGCCCGAAAATGCATCATTGCATTTGGGATCTTTTCAAATTTTCTTCATGGCTAAGAAACCAAACTCACTTCACTAAGCAAGCTCACTATACACAATTACTCTGAACCAATTGCCTATAAATAGAGGGCTCTTTCTCATTCAGAAAACACACCAAAGCAACCATATTCCTTGCTTTCTCTTTCTCTTCTCATGCTTATGGTTTTTCAAAGTTCTTTGGCAAGAAGAATCGTTTTCTTCAAACCAGAGCTTGTCTTTGGAAAGTAAGCATTCTAACATCTCAAGGGGGTTCATTTGAGGTGATCCAAGCCCCTGGATCACTTCTTTAAGTGGAGGAACGCCATTGTTGCTTTCACTTTGGAGCATTTGCAGTTGGAGGACCACAGAGCAATTCAGAAGGTTCCAAGCAAGGCCAAGCATCCAGGCACCTTCCTTAGGGTGTAGTGAAGTTATTCAGATGGTCGCAGCTCATCTGTAACTGCAGAATCGTCATCCTCCATGTTCACTTGAAGCTCAAAATGAAGGAGTCGGGTAGAGCAATTCAGAAGGTTTGAGGTCACAACAAGCATCCAGTTAGTATCACTGAGTCCCAAGGAAGCTTTTAGGATCATTCATACAAGCCTAGGTGCTCTCTAACATCCTCACGATCTCCATTTTCAGAGGTAAGTTTCTCAACTCCACCTCTTTAATTTGTGTATCTTTTTGGTTAAAACTCAACACCGTTTCATTCAGCATCATAAGAGGATTAAAAACCCTCTATCATCAGTCATTTATGCTTCAGTATAGCCATTTAATTTAAATCTCAAATTTTAGGGTTCTTCATGTATTTTAGATAATTCAGTAGATGTAGTTAATATAAAGTCATATTAGTTACATATTTAGAATCGTGAGTGAATTTAGAGCAAGTTTGGTCTTTACATCTTTGCAAATGGTTGACAAATGAGCAAGTTCACAAATTCAAAATTTGAGAGCTTGAGGAAGAAGACGACCATGGCTATGGCGCGCAAATTTCAAATCTCTGGGAAAAGTTTATTTCATTTTCAATGGTAGGCGTTTCCTAAACGAATGAATAAACTTGCCCTAGTGGCCTCACATGCGCTCTTAGTCTCCTCATGCCTCAAGTCTGGGGTTCGAATCCCCCTCGCCCCAGACTTTTTGATTCTTTTATTTTTCAATGATTTATCACTTGTTTTGAAACATAACCAAATGGGTGAGTGTTATAATCACCAAGCGCGCGTTGGCTCAGTGGTGTTATTTTGAGCTGGTGACTTAGAGGGCGTCTGTTCAAACCTTGGAGGAGACAAACCCAATTTTTTACCACTATTTTTCTTTGTTTTATTCACAAACTTCACACAATTATTTAACCTATCAAATAAATCCATTTTCACCTCATTTTTCACACACTTGTTATTTAATATATCTATTTTGTGAATAATCAAAAAAATCATAAAAATATTATTTATTTCATATATTTTTATTAGGTTTAAAATAGTATGTTTTAAGTGTTTTCTTAAATACTTTGAAAATATATATCTTCATTTTGTTTTAACCTAATTATTTTGTGAATAACTTATGATAAAACCCTAAATTATTTAGGTCTTAATTAGGTATAGATTTCATCTTTGCCTTAATTAAGTTGACTTTTATCAATGTTCAAAACTGTTTTCAGTCTCCGATTAAACAAATGATTAAGGTTTTCAAACAACAAAGCCTTATATCATTTCAAATCTTTTTTTTCAACTGTTTTCATAAACAGTAAATCATTTTTATGTGGGCCTCTATTAGAGTGTAAGACCCAACACCTTCTTTCTTTTCATAGTTTGTTTTCCAAAACTGTATTTTCAAAATCTTCTTTCTATTTTCAAAACATTCTTCTGGTATTTGAAGGGCATTATTCCCGGTGAAACTCTTCAGATACCTATGTGACCTTTGTCCATCTTCACTTCTTCTGTTTTCAAAACCCTTAACTGTTTATAATAAATATTCAACTGTTATCAACAAAACAACAAGAAATTACTGGTAAGGCTTTGTACATACTTCTTCAAAGGCCACCACTCCATCCAGGTTAGGCTTTACAAGCTTTCAATTTACAGTCTTTGTTTAAATTACTGTCAAATATAAACTGTGCATATATTTGTTTAGAACTACGTCTGAGTGTAAACCTTAGGACAGTTAAACTATATATATATATTATAGGAATATGGCCTAGGATTGAGAATGTCTTCCCGGTGAAGGCTCTTTCCTAATTAGAGATCTGTAGTTCAAACCCCCAAGATGAATTATTCCCGGTGAAACATCTTGGCAAAAGCCTTAGAATCCAAAATAGGACACATCCACCCAAAGAGGAATTATTCCCGGTGAAACCTCTTACCCATTTGCTTAGAGCCAAAATAAGTTCAAAACTACATAGCTTTCTCTTGTGCTATAACAAGGACCCTCGATTAGCCTCCTCTTGGGCTTTGTACAAGGACCCACAGGCTTCTTAAAATCATTTCCAGCTTCCTCTTGAGCTTGTATACAAGGATCCATCAAGTTTCTTATAAACATAGGAACAAGTCTCTAGTCACCTTTTAACATACCCTGGTGAGTTTCTTCCAATTTAAACCAAACTTTAAACAAGCTAAGTTTGTCTCAATTTTACATTGAGTACACCTTTTGGAATGGGAGGCATGGACAGTCTCTGTCACCCTTATCTTCATCAATCTTCCTTAGCAGAGTCTAGGATCCATGTTTTGTTTATCCTCAGTCAGTGTCAACCTTCATCTTGGGCTTTAAACAAGAAGTCTCATTAGATAATATTTATGCCATTCATTTCAATAAAACCCCTGGAAAGGGTTAGCCTCCAAATCATTCTATCATTTTAACAAAAATCCCTGGAAAGGGTTAGCCTCCAAATCATTCTATCATTTTAACAAAAACCCCTGGAAAGGGTTAGCCTCCGCATATTCCTTCATTTTAACAAAAATCCCTGGAAAGGGTTAGCCTCCAAATCATTCTATCATTTTAACAAAAACCCCTGGAAAGGGTTAGCCTCCAAAATCACTCCTTCAAATCCAAAGACTTATTCCTCTTAAAAGATAATTCCCCAAAAGAGTCAAAACCCCTAGAAAGGGTCAGCTTCCAAAAAAACATGATAAAAATCCAGTCTTTTAATAGTCAATTTCTCCAGCTGGGTCAAAATCCCTGGAAAGGGTTAGCTTCCAAAAAAAATCAGTCTTTTAATAAATAAATCAATCAAAAGCCTCAAGCTTGGGCCTCATACAAGCCAGTTAAAAATCAAATCTTTTATACAGTAGATAGACATAACTTATCTCTATAGAGAGATCTTTCCTCTATCTCACCACATTCAAACAAAAAACATTACATTTCATTTTAACCAAGTCTCCCATTTAGGATTTTGAAAGGCATGAGCTGGCAGTAAAACCCAGACATGTGGTAACTTCCCCTAATTTGGTTGAGCATTTTTCTTTCATTTAAGAGGCATTTGACTGGTATACTTGCACATACACAAGTAAGGTCCCTCTCTTGAATGAAATTAATTCAGTTATTCTGTCACTCTTTTAAATGTTTGTGGTGGAATAGTAGAAACATCTCTCTATAAAGATGACATCATGTCTCTTTACTGTAAATAGAGATTTAATTCAAGCTTCAACCTTGAGCTTCAAGCAAGGCACCCAAAAATAATTAATAATTAATTAGTTCCCCGAACTACATTAAGCTTTGACTTCCATTAGGGATATGTATGCATGAGGTTCACAAGGAATCTCAGCAAGCTAATAAAATACCAAAAATAGTCAGTCAGTCAGTCTGTTTTTTTTCTTTTATTCAATTCAATTCCTTCTCCTAACACAAAGGAGAAACTTTTTCCAATAATCATTAGCAGCACAAACACATTTAGACACAGAGAAGGTTCCTGTAGAGTACTACAGATATGTAGGGTGCTTAAACTCTTCCCTATGTATAACCGACCCCCCGGACTCGAGAATTTCTAGTCTAGGTGAATCCCCACACTTAGCAAACTCCTAGGGTTTAGTTGAGATCTTTTTCCCCTTTCCTACTCGTAGGACAATAAGAAAGTTCGTGTGATATCGTAGGAAGAACTGAAACAAAATTCATCCCACCACGGGCGCATTCTCCTTCCAAATTTCGCGTGAAGGGTCTAGCGTGCCGTCCTCCCAAGTGAAACGGGGAGGTAAAAAAAACGACACCACAAGTATAGCACACGAAAATCTTCCAAAATACAATTTTATGCAAGTTTAACGAACTTTGTGACTTTTATGCAGTATAGCAAACAAAAATCTTCTAAAAGATTAAGTTTTGCAAGTATATTAAACTTCGTGACTTTTATGTAGTATAGGTCACGAAAATCTTCTAAAATACCAAATTTTGCAAGTTTAACGAACTTCGTATTTTTTATGTAGTATAATACACAAAAATCTTCAAAAATACCAATGTATGCAAATTTAACGAACTTCGTGACTTTTATGTAGTATAGCACATGAAAATCTTCCAAAAGGCTAAATTTTGCAAGTTTTACAAAAACATGCCTTTTATGTAGTATAGCATAGGAAAATCTTTCAAAATACCAAATTTTGTAAGTTTCACAAACTTCGTGACTTTTATGTATTATAGCACACAAAAATCTTCCAAAATACAAAAATTTGAAAGTTTAACGAACTTCGGGACTTTTATGACGTATATAGTGCTCCGAAACCGAAAGTCACAAAGAAGTCCGCCGCCGTGCTCGATTTGGTTTTCACGTCTGAAACCCCTAATCGCCGCCGATCCGCCGCACCTCTTTATCCTCCACCGTACCTGCGATTCAGAGCGAAGAAGGAAGATCAGAGACGGAGAGGAACGCTATTCGAAAAGAATTTCTGGATTGAGGTAAGCCCTTCAAAAAACTTAGCTTTTAGGATTGTGATTCATATGTTGAATAGTGTTAATTTCATGTTTATGATTTGATTTGGGGTTTAGGGGGATGATTTAAAGTTTCTGGGTTTTTATTCATGAATGTTGTTGTTTTTTGTGTTAACGGAGAGAGAGAGAGAGAGAGAAGTGGAGAGAGGAAAATACTGAAAAATGATATAAAATTGAAAGAATCACAAGTGAAATAATGTTCTCCATGTTTCTATCTGTCATGCAAATCCCATGTCCCACTGTTGCCATACACCTTTCACTACTTTAAATCACAATGGTCCATCTTGGACATTTAGAGCAATGGCCCCGAGGCTAGACCTTGGGAGCCATTCGATTAGATCAATCGTACCAGATTACGCAAGCGCATCCTAAACGCGTGTTCCTCCCCACACCTGATCCGAACGGATCAAGGTGTTAGCTGTATGGGCCTGGCCTAATGTTTTTTACACCCCCGATTTCACTCTTTTTTACAAAAGCAGTGTAAAATACACCTCTCGTATTGTATTGGGTTCAGGTTTACATCTGGGCTTAATTATATGTTCAAATACACCTCTAATTCTAATTTAATACCCCTTGTGTCACTTAATTAATTAAATTATTTAAATCTATTTTATTTAAAAATTCTAACTTTTTATTTTTATCATAACATTTATTTATTTAATATAATTTATAAAATTATCACTTTAGACATATTTATATAGTTTTTTTTTATACTAAATCTTTCTTTTACTAACTTTTAAAATAAATTCTTAATATTATTCTTGCTAAATTTTACTTTAGTTATCATAAGTACGTTTAATAAAAAATCTCAAAAAACATCTAAAACTATTTTATCGGCCTAATACAAAATCAATATAAATTTCAAAAAGAGGATTGTGCACTTTCTTTCAAATTCTACTTCGAACTACGCCTACGACTACGCTATTTTTCAAACCGGACGAATTTCAAAGGATCGTTCGAAAGCACTTGTACAATCCTATAAAAAACACAAACCAAACCCGAACTACGGAATGGGACTCTGATTCTCCATAAGGAGATACGTAGGCATTCAATCGAAGATTGAAGCGAGTCTCCTAATAAATAAATAAATCCCGTTTCTTTTTTAAGTATGAAAATAATGCTTTCGAAACCTTAGAAAAAACCTAGATCTAGAGGGGGTCCCCTTGAGTATAAGGGAAATAAAGGGTGCCAAACACCTTCCCTTTATTTAATTAACTCGCGAACTTAGAATCCCTGAAAATATAGGGTTATCCATTTAATTCCCATCCTTAAAGATAAAAATAATGGTGGCGACTCTAAAAATTTTAAGCCGGTTGCTACATATAGCACACGAAAATCTTCCAAAATATCAAAATTTGCAAGTTTAACAAACTTCGTGACTTTTATTGAGTGTAGCGCAAGACAATATTCCAAAAGACCAAATTTTAGCAGGTTTTTCAAACTTCATGACTTTTTTCGTAGTATATGGCGCACAAAAATCTTCCAAAAGACAAAATTTTGCAAGTTTAATAAACTTCATGATTTTTATGTGGTATAGTACACGGAAATATTCCAAAATACCAATGTATCTAGTTTCATGAACTTCACGATGTTTATGTAGTATAACACACGAAAATCTCCCAAAATACCAAGTTTTATAAATTTAACGAACTTCATGTTTTTTTATGTAGTATAGCACCCGAAAATCTTCCAAAATACCAACGTATGAAAGTTTAACGAACTTCGTGACTTTTATGTAGTCTAGCACACGAAAATCTTCCAAAAGACTAAATTTTTCAAGTTTCAGAAACTTCGTGACTTTTATGTAGTATATCACACAAATTTTTTGAAAAATACCAATATATACAAGTTTAACGAACTTCATGACGTTTATGTAGTATAACACACGAAAAATCTTCCAAAAGACAAGATTTTGCAATTTTTACAAACTTCATGACTTTTATGTAGTATAGCACACAACAACTTTCGAAAATACCAATGTATAATAATTTAACGAACTTCGTGACATTTATGTAGTATAACACACGAAATTCCCCCAAAATACCAAATTTTATAAGTTTAACGTACTTCGTGTTTTTTATGTAGTATTGTCATACGAAAATCTTCCAAAATACTAATTTATGCAAGTTTAACGAACTTTGTAACTTTTATGCAGTATAGCAAACAAAAATCTTCTAAAAGATTAAGTTTTGCAAGTATATTAAACATCGTGACTTTTATGTAGTATAGGTCACGAAAATCTCCTAAAATATCAAATTTTGCAAGTTTAACGAACTTCGTATTTTTTATGTAGTATAATATATACGAAAATCTTCAAAAATACCAATCTATGCAAGTTTAACGAACTTCGTGACTTTTATGTAGTATAGCACACGAAAATCTTCCAAAAGGCAAAATTTTGCAAGTTTAACAAAAACATGACTTTTATGTAGTATAGCATAGGAAAATCTTTCAAAATACCAAATTTTGTAAGTTTCACAAACTTCGTGACTTCTATGTATTATAGCACACAAAAATCTTCCAAAATACAAAAATTTGAAAGTTTAACGAACTTCGGGACTTTTATGAAGTATATAGCAAACGAAAATCTTCCAAAATACCAAAATTTGCAAGTTTAACAAACTTCGTGACTTTTATTGAGTGTAGCGCAAGACAATATTCCAAAAGACCAAATTTTGTAGGTTTTTCAAACTTCATGACTTTTTTCGTAGTATATGGCGCACAAAAATCTTCCAAAAGACAAAATTTTGCAAGTTTAATAAACTTCATGATTTTTATGTGGTATAGTACACAGAAATATTCCAAAATACCAATGTATCTAGTTTCATGAACTTCATGACGTTTATGTAGTATAACACACGAAAATCTCCCAAAATACCAAGTTTTATAAATTTAACGAACTTAATGTTTTTTTTATGTAGTATGTTGTAACGCCTGGAAATTCGATTATTCGCTTAATCTAGACGTTCAGAGTGTTTAGTAAAGTTTTCGTATTTTGAGACGATTTAGTCAGTATTAGTTCGGGATAGAGGATCGATATTTAATCAAGAGTTTTGATATTTTCAGTATTAGAAATATTATTGGAATAATATTTGAAGTTTTGAGAATTTTCTGAGTAATTAAGATTAGAACGGAAATGTGATATATTCGTCGAATTTGGATTGTCGGTGTTATTTAAGGGCGTATTTGGAATTATATAAATCGAAGTCGGATAGTCAGAAAATAATATTAAGAATAATATTATTTATAAGTCGGAATTATTATATTGAAGGAATTATTATTATAAGTGATATTTTGGTTATTGAGTTATATCTTTTATTGGGCCTAAATTGATTTTGGAGGATATTAAATAAATAAGAGTTGTTAACCACTAAGCCCAAATTGGATTTTAAATTAGGATTTTAGAGATGAGAAAGAGTAGTTGTCATTTTTGGAGAAAACAAAAATAGAAGAGAAAGAGGCAAGTTTTTGAGAAGATGAACAAACCTTGAAGATTTCCATCTATGGTGCCCAATCGGAAGTGTGAATCGGAGACCCATTGAGTTGCTTCAATTGATAAGGTAAGAGTGGGGTTCTCTTCCTATAATGGGGCTCATGAACAATTGTATGTGGGAAATTGGGTGTGTAGATTTATTACATTGATGTATTAAATTATTGCTGGAAATTGGAAATCCTTCCTATACTTTTCGGTAAATCGCTATTGTTTTTGAGATTGTGTTGTTGCTGTTCGTAATACTCCCTCCGTTCCTTTTTAAGTGTCGTTTTAGAAGAATTTTTTTGTTCCTATTTAAGTGTCGTTTTATAATTTAATGTTATAATTTGTCATTTATACCCTTATTTTTTCAATAACTCCACCTCAAATTTTTCAATTAATTATTGGAAAAAGAGAGTGTATGATTGAATTTATTTAGAAAGAGAAAAATAAATAAGGGTATAATAGAAAAAGTAACTCTAATAATCCACTATCTTGGTTGAAGAGCTTTTTGCTAAAACGACACTTAAAAAGGAACGGAGGGAGTAATATATATATATTACTGTGCCATTAATTGTGAGTTTGGCCCACAGCACCTAGCCATTGACGGCGGCAGCCTGTACCATGAGGGCGACACGAGTTTTCTTTACATTTAGTCTCATTTCTGTTTGTTTCATTTTGTGTTGTTTGGTTATTAGTACAATATATCATTATTTTAGTAACATTATTTTAATTACTATTATAATATATAAAGTATAATATAAGTATAATATTGTGCGGTTAGTTAATTATATAATATGAGGAATAATTAGTAGAATTATTTAACAAATGTAAAATAGTCTCGTTTGATCGAAATAGCGGAATTAAGCGGTATATATAGTTGTCCGGAATTTGATGAAAATTGATGTGGTAGCTAGTTTAATTAGTAGATTAACATGGTGGTGTTATTTTGTTGAAATTGTGATATTTTACGAATCGACTGAAATTGTGTTTGGTTTAAATATTCTTTATAAATAAATTATAATAATTTAATAGAATTGTCAATAGAGTTGTTAGAGTTGTCAATAGAGTTGTTAGAGTCGACAATAAATTGTCAGAGTTGTTTTGAATTATTAAGAGTCATATTTTTATTTGTTTTGAGTAATTCTGACATGTTTAGAGTTGTCAGTGTATAACGTCGGTGTTTGTTTTTTTATTGGAACTTTAACAATTCATATCTTTTGAACCGTAACTCCGTTTGAGTCTCCGTTCGAGGCGTTAGAAAGCTAGCGTGATATTCTTTTCAATAAAAATGGTTTTGAGCAATAGAATGCTAGAAATTGGAAATGGAGTAGAAATTGAAGTGAATTAAATTAATATAGTTTGATATTAATTGGTTAAATTAATAGTTAAATTAATTGCAATGAGTTTAATTGATTGGAATATACTTGAAGTTGGATCAATTATTCGGTTTGTTGGTAAATTACGGTATTTTGAGGATTCGTCCGTAATTGTGTTTTGGCTTGAATATGTATGTTGAGAATAATATATGTATATGCCATGATGTTGTGCTAATATTGATTCTCTGTGGTTAGTTGGTTAGCATTAAATTAATGATTAATTGCTTGATGTTGAAAGTGTGTGTTTATGTATAATTGGACAAAATGAGAATTAACATGAGATAGTATGGTTACTAGTGTTAATTGGATTGTGTGAATCGTAATTGATTAATTGGCCTCTTATATGTTAATGATGTGTGTGTTGCGAATGTTGTGTACAATTGGTGGATAATTCATAGAGTTGAATTATTGAGATATGCGGAAAGTTAAGATGGTAGAGATGATCTTAATTGCATATATTTGTGATATTGTACATACATTTATATCATAGTGTGCCTTGAAACACAGGTGGATTTGCTTTGAAACACAAGCGGGCTTGGATTCTAGAGTGAATCGGAAGCCGTAAACTATATGATTACAATTGGTGGACTTTGGTCTTGTCCGAATCGGAAGTGTGGCTTAGATTCTAGAGTTATGAATCGGAGGCCGGTTAAACTTAGAATTTCACATTGGTACCACATGCATAGTGTCACATGTTTCATTAAGTCACGTTAGAGTTATGTGATAGTTTATTATGTGCATTATGTTGTGATAAGTGTACGAGTGAACAATTGATTATGTGCATTGATGTTGTGATGCTATGTGTATGAGTTTGGTAATTGATTATGTACACTTGGTGTTGTAGTGATAATTGTATTAGTTGATAATTGAGAAGGGGTGATGTTTAAATATGTAATTGGTTAAATGCGAGAATATGTGATAATGATGAATTGTGTATATATTTGGAATAATAGTATTGAATCCTGTGATTATTATACGATTGAGCTTCGTGCATACTTGAATATGTGAAATTTATTGGATGATACTATTTACATAATTATGACTTGTTGTGCGATGAAAAGTATGAGAGATTAATGAACGGTGGAAGTATGATGTGTATGGTAACTGTTGATACTTGCGATATAATGATTTTATATGCCTGAATCCTAATATACAATTTATCATGCGCCCACTTATATGATTCGATATCTCACCCTTTTCTCTTGTTTCGCCGTTGCCTTTATATTGGTAACGTGCAGGTATTCAAGTATGAAGATTTAGTTGCCGTTACTCGAGTCGGTTGTTGCTCGGATACATAGCACTCTTGGGGGAACGATTTATGTCATTCATGATGTTGTTGTTTAATTGTGTTACCTTGGTTGAACAAAATGATAAGTTAACTGAAGATATTTTATTGAATACTTGTTTAAGTGATTCCGCTGTGTTTTAATAAAATAAGTTATTCTGTTTCAAAGGTGTTATGTATCCGCTTTATGCGACGAGTTGATTTGTTTTGTTTTTATTATGTGACGCCTCATTTGTTTATTGAGAAATTTTTGAAAACTCTGATTTATATATATTTGTCGGGTAGAAATGGGGTGTTACATTAGTGGTATCAGAGCCTGGTTGGTCCGTCTGGCCAAGTTGTCGAGTCTGTTGAGTTGTGCGACAGTTGAATGCTGTCAGTGTTTTAGTCTTTAGTACACGACATGTATGTGAAACACTGTCGGTACTTGTTGTTTTGTTGTAGGGATTGGTTTGATTCCAAATGGGGGAGAAGTTTTGCTTCTCGAAGATGTTTCTGTTGTAAAGGATGGTCAGGTATGCTGTCGACAAGCGATGATGCAAGTGTTGTTGAGAGTTTTGGGACGATGTGAAGTTAATGATAATTTTGGAAGATGGAATTTAAAAAGTGCTGATGTTCAGCACGGTTGAGAACTGTGAAGTTGTCGGTGCGTTTAACCTTTGTGTCTGATGCCGGTGTTTGGCAAGTGTTAAAGTGATGAGGTTGCGGTGGACCTTATATTGGACTCGCATAAGTGATTGACGGACGTAGTCGATGCGTGATGTGTTGTGAATCGCGAACCCGAGTTGGAACTCGAGGATGCGAGTAACTTGAGTTTCGGATACCTGAGTTGAACTCCATTTGAAGCGTCAGAGAGATAACGAGATGAAGTGGATTATAAGAATTATTGTCGCAGCCGTAATAGATTTAATTTTAACGTGATGATGTTGGGATGGGGTGCAGTTTGTCGTCGAAGTTATTTGAGGAATTTGGGAGATAACATAAAAATTGTCGATGCTTGACGTTGATGTATACAATTCTAATAACGTCATAGATTTGTATCTTGGGTTTCGAGTATAAGTTGGACGTACCGTTTGAGCCTACGAAGAGGTGAAGTTGTATTCTACCTTATGGAAATGTGTAAGCCTGTTGAATAAGAATGATTATTACCGCAAATGTCTGAAGCGAAGTTAAGCAAAACTTGTTGTTAATGATTAAGATGAGAGAACAAGATGTTCGGTATTAAAGATGATTTGAGTACTGATGACTTTTAAGGAAGAGTGAAGTAGTAGCGAAGAAAAAGTCAGACTTAGGGATGATAGAAGTCGTATTTGGGATGCCAAAAGTGGCGGCGTGTATAAAAGAAGGAGTGTATGGAATTTTCTATCGCCAGTTTATCGGGAGGAGGACTTCGGTTGAGACGAAACAAACTGTGTGATGGTACTCATGTTATTGGATTTAAGAGGAAATTTGGAAAGGGCGCTGTTATGATGTAACAACAATTTATACTCCACAATGGTTGTCGAATACTAATTGACAAATTGGGGAACTGATCACCCTCAATCTATTGTTAATAGTAGACGAAACTCGTGTTGGATGTTATAGATTTGTCTTGTTGTCTTAATAGTGTGGAAAGAGTATTTATATTTTATCGTGAAGATGGTCGTTCATTGGTTTGTGTAGCTCAATAAGAGGGATGGTTGAGTAAGAATCGGACGAAATGAGCAATCAGTGTGGTGCGTTTTATACAAGCGAGTGTCGCTAAGCAAAAGATTGGAAACATCAAGTGAAACAACGACGTGAGGATGAGTATTAAGGAAATTCTGTATTGGATTGAGAATTTATCGACCATATAGTTGACGGAATTTTATTGGGGGTAGTGATTTAAAAGAGAATTATCAGAGTTGAGCAGCGGGAGCTTTATGTGACACTATTGTTGTAAGACTTAGGGGAGTAAGAAACTATAGGTCAGAAGTCTGTAAAGATGAGTTATCTTAATGTTTGGATTGATAGACTGTTGGAATAAGTGCGATGAGCCAGGATGCTGCATTGGGTCGTAGATTATTGTGAATCTGGTAAGAATAGTAATGTGTTTGTGTTCTTGAGGAATTGTTGTTGTGCCGAAGAAGTAGTGATTGGAGTGTTACCAAACGCGATTTGGATATCTAAGAATTGGATACGAGATTTGGTTGCGATGGTGTTGTCAAGTAGATTTTCGAGGACGAAAATATTCTAAGTGGGGGAGAGTTGTAACGCCTGAAAATTCGATTATTCGCTTAATCTAGACGTTCAGAGTGTTTAGTAAAGTTTTCGTATTTTGAGACGATT
This sequence comes from Vicia villosa, assembly GCF_029867415.1. Classification (NCBI taxonomy): domain Eukaryota; kingdom Viridiplantae; phylum Streptophyta; class Magnoliopsida; order Fabales; family Fabaceae; genus Vicia; species Vicia villosa. The sequence goes on from NW_026706631.1 coordinate 69,444, forward strand.
TAGTCGGTATTAGTTCGGGATAGCGGATCAATATTTAATCAAGAGTTTTGATATTTTCAGTATTAGAAATATTATTGGAATAATATTTGAAGTTTTGAGAATTTTCTGAGTAATTAAGAATAGACCGGAAATGTGATATATTCGTCGAATTTGGATTGTCGGTGTTATTTAAGGGCGTATTTGGAATTATATAAATCGAAGTCGGATAGTCAGAAAATAATATTAAGAATAATATTATTTATAAGTCGGAATTATTATATTGAAGGAATTATTATTATAAGTGATATTTTGGTTATTGAGTTATATCTTTTATTGGGCCTAAATTGATTTTGGAGGATATTAAATAAATAAGAGTTGTTAACCACTAAGCCCAAATTGGATTTTAAATTAGGATTTTAGAGATGAGAAAGAGTAGTTGTCATTTTTGGAGAAAACAAGAATAGAAGAGAAAGAGACAAGTTTTGGAGAAGATGAACAAAACTTGAAGATTTCCATCTATGGTGCCCAATCGGAAGTGTGAATCGGAGACCCATTGAGTTGCTTCAATTGATAAAGTAAGGGTGGGGTTCTCTTCCTATAATGGGGCTCATGAACAATTGTATGTGGGAAATTGGGTGTGTAGATTTATTACATTGATGTATTAAATTATTGCTGGAAATTGGAAATCCTTCCTATACTTTTCGGTAAATCGCTATTGTTTTTGAAATTGTGTTGTTGCTGTTCGTAATAATATATATATATTTCTGAAACTGTGCCATTAATTGTGAGTTTGGCCCGCAGCACCTAGCCATTGACGGCGGCAGCCTGTACCATGAGGGCGACATGAGTTTTCTTTACATTTAGTCTCATTTCTGTTTGTTTCATTTTGTGTTGTTTGGTTATTAGTACAATATATCATTATTTTAGTAACATTATTTTAATTACTATTATAATATATAAAGTATAATATAAGTATAATATTGTGTGGTTAGTTAATTATATAATATGAGGGATAATTAGTAGAATTATTTAACAAATGTAAAATAGTCTCGTTTGATCGAAATAGCGGAATTAAGCGGTATATTTAGTTGCCCGGAATTTGATGAAAATTGATGTGGTAGCTAGTTTAATTAGTAGATTAACATGGTGGTGTTATTTTGTTGAAATTGTGATATTTTACGAATCGACTGAAATTGTGTTTGGTTTAAATATTCTTTATAAATAAATTATAATAATTTAATAGAATTGTCAATAGAGTTGTTAGAGTTGTCAATAGAGTTGTTAGAGTCGACAATAAGTTGTCAGAGTTGTTTTGAATTATTAAGAGTCATATTTTTATTTGTTTTGAGTAATTCTGACATGTTTAGCGTTGTCAGTGTATAACGTCGGTGTTTGTTTTTTATTGGAACTTTAACAATTCATATCTTTTGAACCGTAACTTCGTTTGAGTCTCCGTTCGAGGCGTTAGAAAGCTAGCGTGATATTTTTTTCAATAAAAATGGTTTTGAGCAATAGAATGCTAGAAATTGGAAATGGAGTAGAAATTGAAGTGAATTAAATTAATATAGTTTGATATTAATTGGTTAAATTAATAGTTAAATTAATTGCAATGAGTTTAATTGATTGGAATATACTTGAAGTTGGATCAATTATTCGGTTTGTCGGTAAATTACGGTATTTTGAGGATTCGTCCGTAATTGTGTTTTGGCTTGAATATGTATGTTGAGAATAATATATGTATATGCCATGATGTTGTGCTAATATTGATTCTCTGTGGTTAGTTGGTTAGCATTAAATTAATGATTAATTGCTTGATGTTGAAAGTGTGTGTTTATGTATAATTGGACAAAATGAGAATTAACATGAGATAGTATGGTTACTAGTGTTAATTGGATTGTGTGAATCGTAATTGATTAATTGGCCTCTTATATGTTAATGATGTGTGTGTTGCGAATGTTGTGTACAATTGGTGGATAATTCATAGAGTTGAATTATTGAGATATGCGGAAAGTTAAGATGGTAGAGATGATCTTAATTGCATATATTTGTGATATTGTACATACATTCATATCATAGTGTGCCTTGAAACACAGGTGGATTTGCTTTGAAACACAAGCGGGCTTGGATTCTAGAGTGAATCGGAAGCCGTAAACTATATGTTTACAATTGGTGGACTTTGGTCTTGTCCGAATCGGAAGTGTGGCTTAGATTCTAGAGTTATGAATCGGAGGCCGGTGAAACTTAGAATTTCACATTGGTACCACATGCATAGTGTCACATGTTTCATTGATTCACATTAGAGTTATGTGATAGTTTATTATGTGCATTATGTTGTGATAAGTGTACGAGTGAACAATTGATTATGTGCATTGATGTTGTGATGCTATGTGTATGAGTTTGGTAATTGATTATGTACACTTGGTGTTGTAGTGATAATTGTATTAGTTGATAATTGAGAAGGGGTGATGTTTGAATACGTAATTGGTTAAATGCGAGAATATGTGATAATGATGGATTGTGTATATATTTGGAATAATAGTATTGAATCCTGTGATTATTATACGATTGAACTTCGTGCATATTTGAATATGTGAAATTTATTGGATGATACTATTTACATAATTATGACTTGTTGTGCGATGAAAAGTATGAGTGATTAATGAACTGTGGAAGTATGATGTGTATGGTAACTGTTGATACTTGCGATGTAATGATTTTATATGCCTGAATCCTAATATACAATTTATCATGCGCCCACTTATATGATTCGATATCTCACCCTTTTCTCTTGTTTCGCCGTTGCCTTTATATTGGTAACGTGCAGGTATTCAAGTATGAAGATTTAGTTGCCGTTACTCGAGTCGGTTGTTGCTCTGATACATAGCACTCTTGGGGGAACGATTTATGTCATTCATGATGTTGTTGTTTAATTGTGTTACCTTGGTTGAACAAAATGATAAGTAACTGAAGATATTTTATTGAATACTTGTTTAAGTGATTCCGCTGTGTTTTAATAAAATAAGTTATTCTGTTTCAAAGGTGCTATGTATCCGCTTTATGCGACGAGTTGATTTGTTTTCTTTTTATTATGTGACGCCTCATTTGTTTATTGAGAAATTTTTGAAAACTCTGATTTATATATATTTGTCGGGTAGAAATGGGGTGTTACATATAGCAACCGAAAATCTTCCAAAATACCAACGTATGAAAGTTTAACGAACTTCGTGACTTTTCTGTAGCCTAGCACACAAAAATCTTCAAAAAGACTAAATTTTTCAAGTTTAAGAAACTTCGTGACTTTTATGTAGTATATCACACAATTTTTTTGAAAAATACCAATATATACAAGTTTAACGAACTTCATGACGTTTATGTAGTATAACACACGAAAAATCTTCCAAAAGACAAGATTTTGCTAGTTTTACAAACTTCATGACTTTTATGTAGTATAGCACACAAAAACTTTCGAAAATACCAATGTATAATAATTTAACGAACTTCGTGACATTTATGTAGTATAACACACGAAATTCCCCCAAAATACCAAATTTTATAAGTTTAACGTTCTTCGTGTTTTTTATGTAGTATAGCACACGAAAATCTTCCAAAATACTAATTTATGCAAGTTTAACGAACTTTGTGACTTTTATGCAGTATAGCAAACAAAAATCTTCTAAAAGATTAAGTTTTGCAAGTATATTAAACTTCGTGACTTTTATGTAGTATAGGTCACGAAAATCTCCTAAAATCCCAAATTTTGCAAGTTTAACGAACTTCGTATTTTTTATGAAGTATAATACAAGAAAATCTTCAAAAATACCAATGTATGCAAGTTTAATGAACTTCGTGACTTTTATGTAGTACAGCACACGAAAATCTTCCAAAAGGCTAAATTTTGCAAGTTTAACAAAAACATTACTTTTATGTAATTTAGCATAGGAAAATCTTTCAAGATACCAAATTTTGTAAGTTTCACAAACTTCGTGACTTCTATGTATTATAGCACACAAAAATCTTCCAAAATACAAAAATTTGAAAGTTTAACGAACTTTGGGACTTTTATGAAGTATATAGCACACGAAAATCTTCCAAAATACCAAAATTTGCAAGTTTAACAAACTTCGTGACTTTTATGGAGTGTAGCGCAAGACAATATTCCAAAAGACTAAATTTTGTAGGTTTTTCAAACTTCATGACTTCTTTTGTAGTATATGGCGCACAAAAATCTTCCAAAAGACAAAATTTTGCAAGTTTAATAAACTTCATGATTTTTATGTTGTATAGTACACGGAAATATTCCAAAATACCAATGTATCAAGTTTCATGAACTTCATGACGTTTATGTAGTATAACACACGAAAATCTCCCAAAATACCAAGTTTTATAACTTTAACGAACTTCATGTTTTTTTATGTAGTATAGCACCCGAAAATCTTCCAAAATACCAACGTATGAAAGTTTAACGAACTTCGTGACTTTTATGTACTCTAGCACACGAAAATCTTCCAAAAGACTAAATTTTTCAAGTTTCAGAAACTTCGTGACTTTTATGTAGTATATCACACAAATTTTTTGAAAAATACCATTATATACAAGTTTAACGAACTTCATGACGTTTATGTAGTATAACACACGAAAAATCTTCCAAAAGACAAGATTTTGCAAGTTTTACAAACTTCATGACTTTTATGTAGTATAGCACACAATTTTTTTCGAAAATACCAATGTATAATAATTTAACGTACTTCGTGACATTTATGTAGTATAACACACGAAATTCCCCCAAAATACCAAATTTTATAAGTTTAACGTACTTCGTGTTTTTTATGTAGTATAGCACACGAAAATCTTCCAAAATACTAATTTATGCAAGTTTAACGAACTTTGTGACTTTTATGCAGTATAGCAAACAAAAATCTTCTAAAAGATTAAGTGTTGCAAGTATATTAAACTTCGTGACTTTTATGTAGTATAGGTCACGAAATTCTCCTAAAATACCAAATTTTGCAAGTTTAACGAACTTCGTATTTTTTATGTAGTATAATACACAAAAATCTTCAAAAATTCCAATGTATGCAAGTTTAACGAACTTCGTGACTTTTATGTAGTACAGCACACGAAAATCTTCCAAAAGGCTAAATTTTGCAAGTTTAACAAAAACATGACTTTTATGTAGTATAGCACACAAAAATCTTCCAAAATACAAAAATTTGAAAGTTTAACGGACTTTGGGACTTTTATGAAGTATATAGCACATGAAAATCTTCCAAAATACCAATATATACAAGTTTAACGAACTTCATGACGTTTATGTAGTATAACACACGAAAACTCTTCCAAAAGACAAGATATTGCAAGTTTTACAAACTTCATGACTTTTATGTAGTATAGCACACAAAAAATTTCGAAAATACCAATGTATAATAGTTTAACGAACTTCGTGACGTTTATGTAGTATAACACACGAAAATCACTCAAAATACCAAATTTTATAAGTTTTACGAACTTCGTGTTTTTTATGTAGTATAGCACAATCTTCCAAAAACTAATTTATACAAGTTTAACGAACTAGTGACTTTTATGTAGTATAGCATACAAATGTCTTCTAAAAGACCAAGTTTTGCAAGTATATTAAACTTCGTGACTTTTATGTAGTATAGCTCACGAAAATCTCTCAAAATACCAAATTTTGCAAGTTTAACGAACTTCGTATTTTTTATGTAGTATAATACCCGAAAATCTTCAAAAATACCAATGTATGCAAGTTTAATGAACTTCGTGACTTTTATGTAGTATAGCACACGAAAATCTTCCAAAAGACTAAATTTTGCAAGTTTAACTAAAACATGACTTTTATGTAGTATAGCATAGGAAAATCTTTCAAAATACCAAATTTTGTAAGTTTCACAAACTTCGTGACTTATATGTATTATAGCACACAAAAATCTTCCAAAATACAAAAATTTGAAAGTTTAACGAACTTAGGGACTTTTATGTAGTATATAGCACACGGAAATCTTCCAAAATACCAAAATTGGCAAGTTTAACAAACTTCGTGATTTTTATGAAGTGTAGCGCAAGAAAATATTCCAAAAGACCAAATTTTGCAGGTTTATCAAACTTCATGACTTTTTTCGTTGTGTATGGCACACAAAAATCTTCCAAAAGACAAAATTTTGCAAGTTTAATAAACTTCATGATTTTTATGTTGTATAGTACACGGGAATATTCCAAAATACAAATGTATCTAGTTTCATGAACTTCATGACGTTTATGTAGCATAACACACGAAAATCTCCCAAAATACCAAATTTTATAAATTTAACGAACTTCGTGTTTTTTATGTAGTATAGCACCCGAAAATCTTCCAAAATATCAACGTATGACAGTTTAACGAACTTCGTGACTTTTATGTAGTATAACACACGAAAATCTTCCAAAAGACCAATTTTGTAAGTTTAACAAACTTCATGACCTTTATGTAGTATAGCATACAAAAATCATCCAAAATACAAAAATTTGCAAGTTTAACAAACTTCGTGACTTTTATGGAGTGTAGCGCAAGAAAATATTCCAAAAGACCAAATTTTGAAGGTCTAACAAACTTCATGACTTTTTCATAGTATATGGGACGCATGAAAATCTTCCAAAACGTAAAATTTTGCAACTTTGATAAACTTCCTGACTTTTATGTTGTATAGTACACAAAAATACTCCAAAATACCAATGTATCTAGTTTCATGAACTTTGTGACTTTTATGTAGTATGGCTTTGCAAGTTTAACGAACTTTGTGACCTTTATATATTATAGCACACGAACATCTTCCTAAAGAAAAAACATTGCAAGTATAACAAACCTCGTGACTTTTATGAAGTATATAGCACATGAAAAGCTTCCAAAATATCAATGTATGCAAGTTTAACAATTTTCGTGACGTTTATGTTGTATAGCACACGAAAATCTCCCAAAATACCAAATTTTACAAGTTTAACAAACATCGTGACTTTTATGTAGTATAGCATACAAAAATCTTCCAAAATACCAACGTATGCAAGTTTAACGAACTTCGTGACTTTTATGTAGTATGGCACACGAAAATCTTCCAAAAGACTAAATTTTGCAAGTTTAACAAACTTTGTGACTTTTATGTAGTATAGCACACACAAAATTTCCAAAATACCAATGTATACAAGTTTAACGAACTTCGTGATGTTTATCTAGTATAGCACACGAAAATCTCCCAAAATACCAAATTTTGCAAGTTTAACGAATTTCATGTTTTTTATGTAGTATAGCACACGAAAATCTTCCAAAATACCAATGTATGCAAGTTTAACGAACTTCTTGACTTTTAGGTAGTATAACATACGAAAATATTCGAAAAGACAAATTTTTGAGAGTTTAACAAACTTCGTGACTTTTATGGAGTGTAGCGCACGACAATATTCCAAAAAACCAAATTTTGCAAGTTTAACAAACTTCATGACTTTTTCGTAGATTATAGCACACGAAAATCTCCCAAAATACTAAATTTTGCAAGTTTAAGAAACTACGAGACTATTATGTACACACAATTTGTTTTCCAAAATACCAATATATACAAGTTTAACGAACTTCGTGACGTTTATGTAGTATAGCACACGAAAATCTCCGAAATACCAATTTTGCTAGTTTAACGAACTTTGTGTTTTTTTGTCTCCCAAAATACCAAAATTTTGCAAGTTTAACGAACTTCGTGTTTTTTATGTAGTATAGCACACGAAAATCTTCCAAAATACCAATGTATGAAAGTTTAACGAACTTCGTGACTTTTATGTAGTCTAGCACACAAAAACCTTCCAAAAGACTAAATTTTTCAAGTTTCAGAAACTTCGTGACTTTTATGTAGTATATCACACGAAATTTTTGAAAAATACCAATATATACAAGTTTAACGAACTTCGTGACGTTTATGTAGTATAACACAGGAAAAATTTCCAAAATACAAGATTTTGCAAGTTTTACAAACTTCATGACTTTTATGTAGTATAGACAACAAAAATTTTCAAAAATACCAATGTATAATAGTTTAACGAACTTCGTAACGTTTATGTAGTATAATACCCAAAAATCTCCCAAAATACCAAATTTTATAAGTTTAACGAACTTCGGGTTTTTTTTATGTAATATAGCACACGAGATCTTCCAAAATACTAATTTATGCAAGTTTAACGAACTTTTTGACTTTTATGTAGTATAACATACAGAAATCTTCTGAAAGACCAAGTTTTGCAGTGACATTATTTGTATGGTTCGGGGTTGCCTCTAAAAATGTCGATGCTGATGGTGAAAGAGTTGGATTTAATTGAACAATTCAGAGAATTAAGTTTGGTATGTGAAGGTGTTCCTACTAATGTTGGATTGGGTATGCTGAGACTGACTAATGGTATTCTAGACGAGATTAGAGGAAGTCAGAAAGCTGATGTTGAGTTGATCGATAAGTCGACCTTGAATTACTAAGGTAAAGACGGTGAATTCAGAATTGACGAGGATGGTGTAATGAGGTTCGGAAATCGCGTTTGTGTTCCAGATGTTACCAAGCTGAAAAGGAATATTCTAGAAGAAGGACACCATAGAGGATTATTAGACTATGACAATGTTGATGAGTTTGGGTGCAAACTCGGAAAAGACGCTATTATGTAGTAACAACAGTCTATGCTTAAATATGATTGTCGGCTATCTATTGACAAATTGAGGACTTGATCACCCTTAATCTCTTGTTGATAATAGGTGGAATTGTAAAGATAGTATAAGATTGCTTGTTACCTTAATGGTATAAGATGTGATGAATGCTGAGATGTGAGAATAACCACTCACCATATTGTGGGAACTTATGAGAAAGTGAATATGAAGGGGTGCAAAGCATTGGACGGTGACGTAAGACGAGTAGTCGAAGTTGTACAGCGAAAGTATGATGTAGAGTGGCGTTATGAGTGCTACTCGTGAGCAGTGAGGAATTAATATGTTGGAATCCTACATGGAGAATATATGTTGATCTATAGGTTGGATTTGGAATCTCGTAGACATAAGGATGTCGTGCCAAAGGATTAGAACCCTTTTGAATAATCGCCGAGATGATGGATATCCTATTATGGTTGAATGTAGTTAATGAGTATGTGTTCGAAGAAGTTAAGACAACGAGTTGATACTATGTAATGCCATAATAATTTTGTACTGTTGTAAGGTGTTATGTAAATTTATGAATATAATGAGGAATTATACTCTGCGAAGGACGAAGTTAATTTGATTCTTAGTGGAGAGTGGGACTCAATTGAGCTATCTTTTAAGCAATGGTATATTGAGGATAATGAGCTATGTAATTATAACTGCTTGTGTGTGCTTGTTCCGATAGTGGGAATGTTTTTAATAGATGAAGTAACTCGGGAATTTGCTCTGAGTAAGTGTAAGTATTACTTTATCGCTCAATTGGAAGAGTGTGCCTAAGGTTGGTACGTGGGTAAATGGAATCTATTACTACAGTGTTGATCAATTACGATCATACCATGGATTGTGTAATTGTATTATTCAGTTGTTGAGCGTATTGTATGGATCGCACCTCGAAGTTTCATTGATGTTAACCGTTGGAGTTATAGCGAGTGATACACCTGGGGATGGTCAAATGCAACGTAAGAACTGAGATTGAACGCATGAGGTATGCTTGTGTTGGTTATGTCAGATGAATTTTGAGACTCGACTAAGAAGGTGTTAACGGAGAATGGGGGAGTCAAATGAAGTACTCTTATCTGGGACTTTTACTTGAAGTATGTTTTCGAGGACGAAAACTCTTTTAGTGGGGGAGAGTTGTAACACCCCATAATTTCAGTTTATTAATTTAATTTGGATTTAAATTAAATAATTGGAATTTTAGTATTTTTATTTGGAATTATTTGGAAAATGATGAAATATTGGCATTGGGCCTAGAGTGGTGATTAGCAGTAAGGGGGTGTTAACTAAGCAAGCCATTATAATATTTTATTTAATTTTTCATAAAATAAAGGAAAATTGGGAAAAAGAGGAAGCAGAAGCAGGAACTGAGTCTGAAGAAAGGAGAACACGTGAAAGTGAGAAGAGCCAAAGGGGAAGAGAACCTTCGAAGTTTCGACTCTGAGGTAAGGGGGGATTCTTCGGGTTAGTATTCCTTATGTGATTGTAGGTAGTATGATTGATTAGGATTGTGGTCCAGTTCAATCGTACGTGTCGGGTTGGGAATCTGTTAGGTTTTGATAATCTTGTATGAATTGACATTATTTTGTTGATACTTGTGATATATGATGTTAATACATGTCAATAACTTGTTTGAAATGTGTAATTGTGTGAAAATCAATGATAATTGTGTGTATGTTCGTATGTACCTGAAATTGGGGTTATGGGATAGGGTAAAAGCTGTCAAAATGTTGATTTTGGCTGTGCAGGTACGTAGGAACCGGTTCCCATGTGGGACGAACCGGTTCCCCCTTGTAAAAACAGAGAAATATGGATTCTGGGCAGTTGGGAACCCGTTCCCATGTAGGGACAACCCGGTTCCCCATAGTAAAAATCAGAGACGTGATTTTGGATGCAGCCAGGAACCCGTTCCCACGTAGGGACAACCCGGTTCCTGCAACACTTTTTCTAAAAATGTTTTATCTTTGAAAACTCATAACTTTCGATCTGAGTATCCGATTTATGTGCCGTTTTGGGCGTTGCGAAGCTAATGAGATGCTTTATCTGATGAATTGATAAAATGGGCAATAGCCAACTTTACTTTTAAACTCGATTTAATTATTAATGAATTGAAAGATAGTATATGTATATGTGCTTATATATATGACTATTGATGCATGTATTTGTGTTGGTGATGAGATTGTGATATCCATTGAGTGATGTTAGTATATAACATGTCGTAGATGATATATGTTTTGTGATTATGTTGTTGGGTTGCTTTGACAATTTGTTACATTGTGTGCAATGATGATGGATATAACGATGTTTGATCGTGGTGATGATTGGTGATTGTGAATATTAATATATTGTTAATATTAATATGTTGGTTATGGTGGCAATTAACATTAATATGATGTGTATGTTAATTGTGAGGATGTAGTGTACATATGTGAATGATTGTATATGTATGATGATGATGATTGAGGATTGTGAATATTAATATGTTGTTAATATTAATATGTTGGCTATGGTGGCAATTAACATTAATATGATGTGTATGTTAATTGTGATGATGTGATGTATGAATGTGAATGATTGAATGATGCTTATACATGTACATACTTGTTGTGACCTTATTGGTAAGAGGTGTTAAGCGATGTTAAGCATCGGAATGATGATGATGTATGAAGATGTAAGTATGTGTCATGTGTGCATTATTCATAAATCATTTGCATTGGAAGGCTAATTCCCATTGTGTGGAGATTAGCGGGAAGTCATCGTGTGCCCATGTGGGGTGTGAGCGATGAGGCAGTAGTCGTGTGCCCATGTGGGGTGTGAGCGACTAGAGGGCAGTATCAAAGAGAGAAGTCCTGTGATATGATTCACGAATTTTGGTACCGCATGCATAGTGTCAGTTGCATCATATGCATTGGTGATAACATGATTGGATGAGATCCAGTGTTATGCCTTGGTGTGTTTAGATGATTGATGTGTTGAGAAGATGTTGTTAATATGACTTGATCCTTGATGAAATTGATGAGTTGTGGGCCGATGGCCAATATTGTTGGATGATGCTTGCTTGTTGTAATAATTTCGATTATATGTATGATTGAGTGGATGATAATTACTATGAGATTTTATTGCTTATGATTGCATAATGCTTATTAATTCGAATGAAACTCACCCTTACTTTGATGATTTCAGATTAAGGATGTAGAGGCGTCTTGATTGGGTGAAGATAGCTTGTAGGCTAGCCCGTAGTTCGTGTCGAGTCATGCTCTGATTGTAACACTGGGGAACGCTAGTTTAGAGACGAATTACTCTGTTGGCTTTGTTGTTTTATAATTGTACTAGAGTAACTTGCATGAATGATGATGAATATGCAATGTTATGAATTATAATCCGCTGTGTTGAACATGAATTGTATTTATGTTAAATGGTTCCTCGTGTGGCATGACAAATGACTATGGTATTTTATGTTAAAGAAGTTGTGACATCCTTGTATTTCATGTTTACTCTGATTATTATTGTATTTTCCGCGGGGGGGTTAGAAGGGTGTTACAATAGTGGTATCAGAGCATAGTCGGTCGTTGTGACCAGAGTCTTGTTGTTAATTTTTCTTTTCGGTATGCGACATGTGTGTGAAACACTGTCGGTACTCAGTGTGTTCTAACTGTTTGCTTGCAGAAGTGGGATTGAAACTAGTGGGGGAGAAGTCATGCTTCTCGGATATGTCTCAGATGCAAGATGTTAGAGTGATGCGTATGGCAGCAGTACAAGAGTGTGGAGTTATTGTTTTCTGAAGTGAAGGTGACATGGGCTGAAGACTGTGGTTGTTATTCAGTTGGAGTGTCTCGGAATAGATAATGGTTATTTCTGAGAAATGGAATTTCGAAGTTGTGATGCTTCAAGTGCTACTGATGGACTGTGATGTTGTTGTGTGAGTAGCCCTATGTGAAAGGTCGCTGTTGAAGCAGTGATTAAAGGAAGTATTGTTGTAGACCTTGTCGTAGGATTACTAGTAAGTAATTGAGATGATAGTAGAGGTTATCGATGTTGTTGAGAAAGTTTCGAAGTGCGAGTAATGCAAAGAGACGAATATGATACCAAGGATAAGAAGGTTGATGATGGCGTACATGAATTTGGTTTCAGGATGTTGCAGAAATCGAATTTCAGCGATGAAATGTGTTGTTTAAGTTATAAGAAGTTTGGAAGCGGAGATATGTGATAAGATGATGTTAATAATGAGATTAATTTGAAAAGAATGAGTTTTGGAGCAGAATTTCCGTAAGCAAATCGCAGGAAGATTGCTGAATCGTTATGAAATTTCGAAAATTCATAACTAGAGTTCTGGACATCCGATTTGAGTTCCGTTTGAAGCGTCGGAAATCTAACGAGATGAACTTTGTTATAAAAATGGTTGCAGCAGCTCTAACATATTTAATTGTGTCAGGATGATGTTAGAAAGAGGTGAAGTTACGGTTACACTTGCCCTTAGAACTAGACTTGTTCGTTGGTACCGCACGAGACTTCAACGTCTGAGTGGACCGGATTGAAAGAATAATGAGAAGGCTTGTTGTGAAGCAATTGTAGGAATAGGTGTTCCAATTGAGGAGTTCTGGAGATATCCTATAGAGTGTCGCAGCATGGCGTCGGTGTTGCATTTTTGGATAACAATTAGAAAATTCATGTCTTGAGCTCTGAGTGTCGGATTAATGTACCGTTTGAACCCACGAAGAGGAGAGATTATGTTCTACATTGTGGAAGAGTTATAAATACCATAGACTGGTCCTATGAGGAGATATGATGATGTCGGTTAAAGAAGCATGAACAAGTGTTGAATAGGAATGCTTACTACCGCGATTGTTTGAAATAAGGTTGAATAGAATGTGACGCGGATGAATAAGCTGATAAAGATGATTTAAGTACCAATGGATTTGAGTGATGAGTGGAGTAGTAGAGAAGGTGAAAAAGGACTTGAAATTGTTTGCAATATATTGTGATGTGTCACTAATGGGTTTGGATGGTGTATTGATGTAAAACCAGTAAGTAGTAACTTATGCGTCGGGACGATTAAAAGCGCAGGAAAGGAATTATCTGACTCATGATTTAGAATTGGCAGCCATGGTTTCGTTTTGATGTTGCAGTGACATTATTTGTATGGTTCGGGGTTGCCTCTAAAAATGTCGATGCTGATGGTGAAAGAGTTGGATTTAATTGAACAATTCAGAGAATTAAGTTTGGTATGTGAAGGTGTTCCTACTAATGTTGGATTGGGTATGCTGAGACTGACTAATGGTATTCTAGACGAGATTAGAGGAAGTCAGAAAGCTGATGTTGAGTTGATCGATAAGTCGACCTTGAATTACTAAGGTAAAGACGGTGAATTCAGAATTGACGAGGATGGTGTAATGAGGTTCGGAAATCGCGTTTGTGTTCCAGATGTTACCAAGCTGAAAAGGAATATTCTAGAAGAAGGACACCATAGAGGATTATTAGACTATGACAATGTTGATGAGTTTGGGTGCAAACTCGGAAAAGACGCTATTATGTAGTAACAACAGTCTATGCTTAAATATGATTGTCGGCTATCTATTGACAAATTGAGGACTTGATCACCCTTAATCTCTTGTTGATAATAGGTGGAATTGTAAAGATAGTATAAGATTGCTTGTTACCTTAATGGTATAAGATGTGATGAATGCTGAGATGTGAGAATAACCACTCACCATATTGTGGGAACTTATGAGAAAGTGAATATGAAGGGGTGCAAAGCATTGGACGGTGACGTAAGACGAGTAGTCGAAGTTGTACAGCGAAAGTATGATGTAGAGTGGCGTTATGAGTGCTACTCGTGAGCAGTGAGGAATTAATATGTTGGAATCCTACATGGAGAATATATGTTGATCTATAGGTTGGATTTGGAATCTCGTAGACATAAGGATGTCGTGCCAAAGGATTAGAACCCTTTTGAATAATCGCCGAGATGATGGATATCCTATTATGGTTGAATGTAGTTAATGAGTATGTGTTCGAAGAAGTTAAGACAACGAGTTGATACTATGTAATGCCATAATAATTTTGTACTGTTGTAAGGTGTTATGTAAATTTATGAATATAATGAGGAATTATACTCTGCGAAGGACGAAGTTAATTTGATTCTTAGTGGAGAGTGGGACTCAATTGAGCTATCTTTTAAGCAATGGTATATTGAGGATAATGAGCTATGTAATTATAACTGCTTGTGTGTGCTTGTTCCGATAGTGGGAATGTTTTTAATAGATGAAGTAACTCGGGAATTTGCTCTGAGTAAGTGTAAGTATTACTTTATCGCTCAATTGGAAGAGTGTGCCTAAGGTTGGTACGTGGGTAAATGGAATCTATTACTACAGTGTTGATCAATTACGATCATACCATGGATTGTGTAATTGTATTATTCAGTTGTTGAGCGTATTGTATGGATCGCACCTCGAAGTTTCATTGATGTTAACCGTTGGAGTTATAGCGAGTGATACACCTGGGGATGGTCAAATGCAACGTAAGAACTGAGATTGAACGCATGAGGTATGCTTGTGTTGGTTATGTCAGATGAATTTTGAGACTCGACTAAGAAGGTGTTAACGGAGAATGGGGGAGTCAAATGAAGTACTCTTATCTGGGACTTTTACTTGAAGTATGTTTTCGAGGACGAAAACTCTTTTAGTGGGGGAGAGTTGTAACACCCCATAATTTCAGTTTATTAATTTAATTTGGATTTAAATTAAATAATTGGAATTTTAGTATTTTTATTTGGAATTATTTGGAAAATGATGAAATATTGGCATTGGGCCTAGAGTGGTGATTAGCAGTAAGGGGGTGTTAACTAAGCAAGCCATTATAATATTTTATTTAATTTTTCATAAAATAAAGGAAAATTGGGAAAAAGAGGAAGCAGAAGCAGGAACTGAGTCTGAAGAAAGGAGAACACGTGAAAGTGAGAAGAGCCAAAGGGGAAGAGAACCTTCGAAGTTTCGACTCTGAGGTAAGGGGGGATTCTTCGGGTTAGTATTCCTTATGTGATTGTAGGTAGTATGATTGATTAGGATTGTGGTCCAGTTCAATCGTACGTGTCGGGTTGGGAATCTGTTAGGTTTTGATAATCTTGTATGAATTGACATTATTTTGTTGATACTTGTGATATATGATGTTAATACATGTCAATAACTTGTTTGAAATGTGTAATTGTGTGAAAATCAATGATAATTGTGTGTATGTTCGTATGTACCTGAAATTGGGGTTATGGGATAGGGTAAAAGCTGTCAAAATGTTGATTTTGGCTGTGCAGGTACGTAGGAACCGGTTCCCATGTGGGACGAACCGGTTCCCCCTTGTAAAAACAGAGAAATATGGATTCTGGGCAGCTGGGAACCCGTTCCCATGTAGGGACAACCCGGGTTCCTATTATGGGGAACCGGGTTGTCCCTACATGGGAACGGGTTCCCAGCTGCCCAGAATCCATATTTCTCTGTTTTTACAAGGGGGAACCGGTTCGTCCCACATGGGAACCGGTTCCTACGTACCTGCACAGCCAAAATCAACATTTTGACAGCTTTTACCCTATCCCATAACCCCAATTTCAGGTACATACGAACATACACACAATTATCATTGATTTTCACACAATTACACATTTCAAACAAGTTATTGACATGTATTAACATCATATATCACAAGTATCAACAAAATCATGTCAATTCATACAAGATTATCAAAACCTAACAAATTCCCAACCCGACACGTACGATTGAACTGGACCACAATCCTAATCAATCATACTACCTACAATCACATAAGGAATACTAACCCGAAGAATCCCCCCTTACCTCAGAGTCGAATCTTCGAAAATCTTCTCCCCCTTTGGCTCTTCTCACTTTCACGTGTTCTCCTTTTCCAAAATCTGCTTCTACTGCTTCTGCTTCTCTTTTCCCAATTCCTTTATTTTATGAAAAATAAAATAAAACATTATAATGGGCTTGCTTAGTTAACACCCCCTTACTGCTAACCACCACTCTAGGCCCAATGCCAATATTTCATCATTTTCCAAATAATTCCCAATAAAAATACTAAAATTCCAATTATTTAATTTAAATCCAAATTAAATTAATAAACTGAAATTATGGGGTGTTACAACTCTCCCTCACTAAAAGAGTTTTCGTCCTCGAAAACATACTTCAAGTAAAAGTCCCAGATAAGAGTACTTCATTTGACTCCCCCATTCTTCGTTAACACCTTCTTAGTCGAGTCTCAAAATTCATCTGACATAACCAACACAAGCATACCTCATGCGTTCAATCTCAGTTCTTACGTTGCATTTGACCATCCCCAGGTGTATCACTCGCTATAACTCCAACGGTTAACAACAATGAAACTTCGAGGTACGATCCATACAATACGCTCAACAACTGAATAATACAATTACATAATCCATGGTATGATCGCAACTGATCAACACTGTAGTAATAGATTCCATTTACCCACGTACCAACCTTAGGCACACTCTTCCAATTGAGCGATAAAGTAATACTTACACTTACTCAGAGCAAATTCCCGAGTTACTTCATCTATTAAAAACATTCCCACCATCGGAACAAGCACACATAAGCAGTTATAATTACATAGCTCATTATCCTCAATATACCATTGCTTAAAAGATAGCTCAATTGAGTCCCACTCTCCACTAAGAATCAAATTAACTTCGTCCTTCGCAGAGTATAATTCCTCATTATATTCATAAATTTACATAACACCTTACAACAGTACAAAATTATTATGGCATTACATAGTATCAACTCGTTGTCTTAACTTCTTCGAACACATACTCATTAACTACATTCAACCATAATAGGATATCCATCATCTCGGCGATTATTCAAAAGGGTTCTAATCCTTTGGCACGACATCCTTATGTCAACGAGATTCCAAATCCAACCTATAGATCAACATATATTCTCCATGTAGGATTCCAACATATTAATTCCTCACTGCTCACGAGTAGCACTCATAACGCCACTCTACATCATACTTTCGCTGTACGACTTCGACTACTCGTCTTAAGTCACCGTCCAATGCTTTGCACCCCTTCATATTCACTTTCTCATAAGTTCCCACAATATGGTGAGTGGTTATTCTCACATCTCAGCATTCATCACATCTTATACCATTAAGGTAACAAACAATTTCATACCATCTACATGATTCCGCCTATTATCAACAAGAGATTAAGGGTGATCAAGTCCTCAATTTGTCAATAGATAGCCGACAATCATATTTAAGCATAAACCGTTGTTACTACATAATAGCGTCTTTTCCGAGTTTGCACCCAAACTCATTAACATTGTCATAGTCTAATAATTCTCTATGGTGTCCTTCTTCTAGAATATTCCTTTTCAGCTCAGTAACATCTGGAACACAACTGCAACTTCTAGACCTCATTACACCATCCTCGTCAATTCTGAATTCATTGTCTTTACCTTTGTGATTCAAGGTCGACTCATCGATCAACTCAACATCAGCTTTCTAACTTTCTCTAATCTCGTCTAGAATATCATTAGTCAGTCTCAACATACCCAATCCAACATTAGTAGGAACACCTTCACATCCCAAACTTAATTCTCTAAATTGTTCAATTAAATCCAACTCTTTCACCATCCGCATCGACATTTTTAGAGGCAACCTCGAACCATACAAATAATGTCACTGCAACATCAAAACAAAACCATGGCTGCCAATTCTAAATCATGAGTCAGATAATTCCTTTCCTGCGCTTTCGATCGTCCCGACGCATAAGTTACTACTTACTGGTTTTACAACAATACACCATCCAAACCCATCAACAACGCATCACAACATACCACAAATGGTTCCAAAAGCTATGTCACTTTTTTTTTACTGATTCCCTCATCACTCAAATCCATTAATACTTAAATCATCTTTATCATCTTATTCATCAACGACATATTCTACTCGACTTTGTTCCGAACAATCGCGGTAATAGGCATTCCTATTCAACACTTGTTCATGCTTCTTTAATCGACATCATCATATCTCCTCATAGGACCAGTCTATGGTATTTATAACTCTTCCATAAGGTAGAACACAATCTCTCATCTTCGTGGGTTCAAACGGTACATTAATCCGACACTCAGAGCTCAAGACATGAATTTTCCAATTGTTATCCAAAAATGCAACACCGACGCCATGCTGCGACACTCTATAGGATATCTCCAGAACTCCTCAATTGGAACACCTATTCCTACAATTGCTTCACAATAAGCCTTCTCATTATTCTTTCAATCCGGTCCACTCAGACGTTGAAGTCTCGTGCGGGTACCAACGAACAAGTCTAGTTCTAAGGGCAAGTGTAACCGTAACTTCACCTCTTTCTAACATCATCCTGACACAATTAAATATGTTACAGCTTCTGCAACCATTTTTATAACAAAGTTCATCTCGTTAGCTTTCCGACGCTTCAAACGGAACTCAAATCGGATGTCCAGAACTCTAGTTATGAATTTTCGAAATTTCATAACGATTCAGCAATCTTCCTGCGATTTGCTTACGGAAATTCTGCTCCAAAACTCATCCTCTTCAAATTAATCTCATTATTAACATCATCTTATCACATCTCTTCGCTTCCAAACTTCTTATAACTTAAACATCACATTTCATCGCTGAAGTTCGATTTCTGCAACATCCTAAAACCAAATTCATGTACACCATCATCAACCTTCTTATCCTTGAGATCGTACTCGTCTCTTCACATTACTCGCTCTTTAAAGCGTTCTCAAAAACATCGATAACCTCTACCATCATCTCAATTACGTACTAGTAATCCTATTGCATGGTCTACGACAATACTTCCTTTAATCACCACTTTAACAGCGAGCTTTCACATAGGGCTACTCACACAACAACATTACAGTCCATCCGTAGCACCTGAAGCATCGCAACTTCGAAATTCCATTTCTCAGAAATAACCATTATCTACTCCGAGACACTCCAACTGAATAACAACCACAGTCTTCAGCCCATGTCACCTTCACTTCAGAAAACAATAACTCCACACTCTTGTACTGCTGCCATACGCATCACTCTAACATCTTGCATCTGAGACATATCCGAGAAGCATGACTTCTCCCCCACTAGTTTCAATACCACTTCTGCAGGCAAACAGTTAGAACACACTGAGTACCGACAGTGTTTCACACACATGTCGCATACCGAAAGGAAAAATTAACAACAAGACTCTGGTCACAACGACCGACTATGCTCTGATACCACTATTGTAACACCCTTCTAAACCCCGCGGAAAATACAATAATAATCAGAGTAAACATGAAATACAAGGATGTCACAACTTCTTTAACATAAAATACCATAGTCATTTGTCATGCCACACGAGGAACCATTTAACATAAATACAATTCATGTTCAACACAGCGGATTATAATTCATAACATTGCATATTCATCATCATTCATGCAAGTTACTCTAATACAATTATAAAACAACAAAGCCAACAGAGTAATTCGTCTCTAAACTAGCGTTCCCCAGTGTTACAATCAGAGCATGACTCGACACGAACTACGGGCTAGCCTACAAGCTATCTTCACCCAATCAAGACGCCGCTACATCCTTAATCTGAAATCATCAAAGTAAGGGTGAGTTTCATTCGAATTAATAAGCATTATGCAATCATAAGCAATAAAATCTCATAGTAATTATCATCCACTCAATTATACATATAATCAGAATTATTACAACAAGCAAGCATCATCCAACAATATTGGCCATCGGCCCACAACTCATCAATTTCATCAAGGATCAAGTCATATTAACAACATCTTCTCAATACATCAATCATGTAAACACACCAAGGCATAACACTGGATCTCATCCAATCATGTTATAACCAATGCATATGATGCAACTGACACTATGCATGTGGTACCAAAATTCGTGAATCATATCACAGGACTTCTCTCTTTGATACTGCCCTCTAGTCGCTCACACCCCACATGGGCACACGACTACTGCCTCATCGCTCACACCCCACATGGGCACACGATGACTTCCTGCTAATCTCCGCACAATGGGAATTAGCCTTCCAATGCAAATGATTTATGAATAATGCACACATGACACATACTTACATCTTCATACATCATCATCATTCCGATGCTTAACATCGCTTAACACCTCTTTCCAATAAGGTCACAACAAGTATGTACATGTATAAGCATCATTCAATCATTCACATTCATACATCACATCATCACAATTAACATACACATCATATTAATGTTAATTGCCACCATAGCCAACATATTAATATTAACAACATATTAATATTCACAATCATCAATCATCATCATCATACATATACAATCATTCACATATGTACACTACATCCTCACAATTAACATACACATCATATTAATGTTAATTGCCACCATAACCAACATATTAATATTAACAATATATTAATATTCACAATCACCAATCATCACCACGATCAAACATCGTTATATCCATCATCATTGCACACAATGTAACAAATTGTCAAAGAAACCCAACAACATAATCACAAAACATATATCATCTACGACATGTTATATACTAACATCATTCAATGGATATCACAATCTCATCACCAACACAAATACATGCATCAATAGTCATATATATAAGCACATATACATATACTATCTTTCAATTCATTAATAATTAAATCGAGTTTAAAAGTAAAGTTGGCTATTGCCCATTTTATCAATTCATCAGATAAAGTATCTCATTAGCTTCGCAACGCCCAAAACAGCACATAAATCGGATACTCAGATCAAAAGTTATGAGTTTTCAAAGATAAAACATTTTTAGAAAAGTGCTGCAGGAACCGGGTTGTCCCTACGTGGGAACGGGTTCCTGGCTGCATCCAAAATCACGTCTCTGATTTTTACTATGGGGAACCGGGTTGTCCCTACATGGGAACGGGTTCCCAGCTGCCCAGAATCCATATTTCTCTGTTTTTACAAGGGGGAACCGGTTCGTCCCACATGGGAACCGGTTCTTACGTACCTGCACAGCCAAAATCAACATTTTGACAGCTTTTACCCTATCCCATAACCCCAATTTCAGGTACATACGAACATACACACAATTATCATTGATTTTCACACAATTACACATTTCAAACAAGTTATTGACATGTATTAACATCATATATCACAAGTATCAACAAAATCATGTCAATTCATACAAGATTATCAAAACCTAACAAATTCCCAACCCGACACGTACGATTGAACTGGACCACAATCCTAATCAATCATACTACCTACAATCACATAAGGAATACTAACCCGAAGAATCCCCCTTACCTCAGAGTCGAATCTTCGAAAATCTTCTCCCCCTTTGGCTCTTCTCACTTTCACGTGTTCTCCTTTTCCAAAACCTGCTTCTACTGCTTCTGCTTCTCTTTTCCCAATTCCTTTATTTTATGAAAAATAAAATAAAACATTATAATGGGCTTGCTTAGTTAACACCCCCTTACTGCTAACCACCACTCTAGGCCCAATGCCAATATTTCATCATTTTCCAAATAATTCCCAATAAAAATACTAAAATTCCAATTATTTAATTTAAATCCAAATTAAATTAATAAACTGAAATTATGGGGTGTTACAAAAATCTTCCAAAAGACTAAATTTTGCAAGTTTAACGAATTTCGTGACTTTTATGAAGTCTATAGCACATGAAAAGCTTCCAAAATACCAATGTATGCAAGTTTGACAAATTTTGTGACGTTTATGTTGTATAGCACACGAAAATCTCCCAAAATACCAAATTTTGCAAGTTTAACGAACTTCGTGACTTTTATGTAGTATAGCATACAAAAATCTTCCAAAATACCAACGTATGCAAGTTTAACGAATTTCGTGACTTTTCTGTAGTATGGCACACGAAAATCTTCCAAAAGACTAAATTTTGTAAGTTTAACAAACTTCTTGACTTTTATGTAGTATAGCACACACAAAATTTCCAAAATACCAATGTATACAAGTTTAACGAACTTCGTAACGTTTATGTAGTATAGCACACGAAAATCTCCCAAAATACAGAATTTTGCAAGTTTACCGAACTTCGTGATTTTTATGTAGTATAGCACACGAAAATCTTCCAAAATACCAATGTATGCAAGTTTAACGAACTTCGTGAATTTTAGGTAGTATAACATACGAAAATATTCCAAAAGACAAATTTTTGCGAGTTTAACAAACTTCGTGACTTTTATGGAGTGTAGCGCACGACAATATTCCAAAAAACCAAATTTTGCAGGTTTAACAAACTTCATGACTTTTTCGTAGATTATAGCACACGAAAATCTCCCAAAAGACTAAATTTTGCAAGTTTAACAAACTACGAGACTTTTATGTACACACAAATTTTTTTCCAAAATACCAATGTATACAAGTTTAACGAACTTCGTGATGTTTATGTAGTATAGCACACGAAAATCTCCGAAATACCAATTTTGCTAGTTTAACGAACTTTGTGTTTTTTTTGTCTTCCAAAATACCAAATTTTGCAAGTTTAACGAACTTCGTGTTTTTTATGTAGTATAGCACACGAAAATCTTTCAAAATACCAATGTATGAAAGTTTAACGAACTTCTTGACTTTTATGTAGTCTAGCACACAAAAACCTTCCAAAAGACTAAAATTTTCAAGTTTCAGAAACTTCGTGACTTTTATGTAGTATATCACATGAAATATTTGAAAAATACCAATATATACAAGTTTAACGAACTTTGTGACGTTTATGTAGTATAACACACGAAAAATATCCAAAAGACAAGATTTTGCATGTTTTACAAACTTCATGACTTTTATGTAGTATAGCACACAAAATTTTTCAAAAATACCAATGTATAATAGTTTAACGAACTTCGTAACGTTTATGTAGTATAACACCCAAAATTTTCCCAAAATACCAAATTTTTTAAGTTTAACGAACTTCGTGTTTTTTATGTAGTATAACACACGAAATCTTCCAAAATACTAATTTATGCAAGTTTAACGAACTTTGTGACTTTTATGTAGTATAACATACAGAAATCTTCTGAAAGACCAAGTTTTGCAAGTATATTAAACTTCGTGACGTTTATGTAGTATAGCTCACGAAAATCTCCCAAAATACCAAATTTTGCAAGTTTAACGAACTTCGTATTTTTTATGTAGTATAATACACGAAAATCTTCAAAAATACCAATGTATGCATGTTTAACGAACTTCGTGACTTTTATGTAGTATAGCACACGAAAATCTTCCAAAAGACTAAGTTTTGCAAGTTTAACAAAAAACATGACTTTTATGTAGTATAGTATAGGAAAATCTTTCAAAATACCAAATTTTGTAAGTTTCCCAAACTTCATGACTTCTATGTATTATAGCACACAAAAATCTTCAAAAATACAAAAATTTGAAAGTTTAACGAACTTTGGGACTTTTATGAAATATATAGCACACGAAAACTTCCAAAATACCAAAATTTGCAAGTTTAACAAACTTTGTGACTTTTATGGAGTGTTGCGCAAGAAAATATTCCAAAAGACGAAATTTTGCAGGTTTATCAAACTTCATGATTTTTATGTTGTATATAGTGCACAGAAATATTCCAAAATACCAATGTATCAAGTTTCATGAACTTCATGACGTTTATGTAGTATAACACACGAAAATCTCCCAAAATACCAAATTTTATAAGTTTAACGAACTTCGTGTTTTTTATGTAGTATAGCACACGAAAATCTTCCCAAATACCAACGTATGAAAGTTTAACGAACTTCGTGACTTTTATGTAGTATAACACACGAAAATCTTCCAAAATAACAAATTTTGTAAGTTTAACAAAGTTCGTGACCTTTATGTAGTATAGCACACAAAAATCATCCAAAATACAAAAAATTTGAAAGTTTATCGAAGTTCGGGACTTTTATGAAGTATATAGCACACGAAAATCTTCCAAAATACCAAAATTTGCAAGTTTAACAAACTCCGTGACTTTTATGGAGTGTAGCGCAAGAAAATATTCCAAAAGACCAAATTTTGAAGGTCTAACAAACTTCATGACTTTTTCATAGTATATGGGACACATGAAAATCTTCCAAAACGTAAAATTTTGCAACTTTAATAAACTTCATGACTTTTATGTTGTATAGTACACGGAAATACTCCAAAATACCAATGTATCTAGTTTCATGAACTTCATGAAGTATATAGCACATGAAAAGCTTCCAAAATACCAATGTATGCATGTTTAACAAACTTCGTGACGTTTATGTTGTATAGCACACGAAAATCTCCCAAAATACCAAATTTTGCAAGTTTAACGAACTTCGTGACTCTTATGTAGTATGGCACACGAAAATCTTCCAAAAGACTAAATTTTGCAAGTTTAACAAACTTCGTGACTTTTATGTAGTATAGCACACACCGAATCCCAAAATACTAATGTATACAAGTTTAACGAACTTCGTAACGTTTATATAGTATAGCACACGAAAATCTCCCAAAATACAGAATTTTGCAAGTTTACCGAACTTCGTGTTTTTTATGTAGTATAGCACACGAAAATCTTCCAAAATACCAATGTATGCAAGTTTAACAAACTTCGTGACTTTTATGTAGTCTAGCACACAAAAATCTTCCAAAAGGCTAAATTTTTCAAGTTTCAGAAAATTCGTGACTTTTATGTAGTATATCACACGAAATTTTTGAAAAATACCACTATATACAAGTTTAACGAACTTCATGACGTTTATGTTGTATAACACACGAAAAATCTTTCAAAAGACAAGATTTCCAAGTTTAACAAACTACATGACTTTTATGTAGTATAGCACACGGAAATTTTCCAAAATACCAATGTATACAAGTTTAACGAACTTCGTGACGTTTATGTAGTATAGCACACGAAAATCTCCGAAAATACCAATTTTGCTAGTTTAACGAACTTTGTTTTTTTTATGTCATGAAAATCTCCCAAAATACGAAATTTTGCATGTTTAACGAACTTCGTGTTTTTTATGTAGTATAGCACAAGAAAATCTTCCAAAATACCAATGTGTGATAGTTTAACGAACTTCGTGACTTTTATGTAGTCTAGCACACAAAAATCTTCCAAACCACTAAATTTTTCAAGTTTCAAATACTTCGTGACTTTTATGTAGTATATCACACGAAATTTTTGAAAAATACCAATATATACAAGTTTAACGAACTTCATGACGTTTATGTAGTATAACACACGAAAAATCTTCCAAAAGACAAAATTTTGCAAGTTTTACAAACTTCATGACTTTTATGTAGTATAGGACACAAAAATTTTCAAAAATACCAATGTAAAATAGTTTAACGAACTTCGTAACGTTTATGTAGTATAACACCCGAAAATCTCACAAAATACCAAATTTTATAAGTTTAACGAACTTCGTGTTTTTATTGTAGTATAGCATACGAAAATCTTCCAAAATACTAAATTATGCAAGTTTAACGAACTTTGTGACTTTTATGTAGTATAGCATACAGAAATCTTCTAAAAGACCAAGATTTGTAGTATATTAAACTTCGTGACTTTTATGTAGTATAGCTCACGAAAATCTCCCAAAATACTAAATTTTGCAACTTTAACGAACTTCGTATTTTTTATGTAGTATAATACACGAAAATCTTCAAAAATACCAATGTATGCAAGTTTAGCGAACTTCGTGACTTTTATGTAGTATAACATACGAAAATATTCCAAAAGACAAAAATTTGCAAGTTTAACAAACTTCGTGACTTTTAAGGAGTGTAGCGCACGACAATATTCCAAAAAACAAATTTTGTAGGTTTAACAAACTTCGTGAATTTTTCGTAGATTATAGCACACGAAAATCTTCCAAAAGACTAAATTTTGCAAGTTTAACAAACTACGTGACTTTTATGTACACACGGAAATTTTCCAAAATACCAATGTATAGAAGTTTATCGAACTTCGTGACGTTTATGTAGTATAGCACACGAAAATCTCCGAAAATACCAATTTTGCTAGTTTAACGAACTTTTTGTTTTATATGGCACATAAAAATCTTCCAAAAGACAAAATTTTGCAAGTTTAATAAACTTCATGATTTTTATGTTGTATAGTACACGTAAATATTCCAAAATACCAATGTATCTAGTTTCATGAACTTCATGACGTTTATGTAGTATAACACACTAAAATCTCCCAAAATACCAAATTTTATAAGTTTAACAAACTTCGTGTTTTTTATGTAGTATAGCACACGAAAATCTTCCAAAATACCAACGTATGAAAGTTTAACAAACTTCGTGACTTTTATGTAGTATAACACACGAAAATGTTCCAAAAGACCAAATTTTGTAAGTTTAACAAACTTCGTGACCTTTATGTAGTATAGCACACAAAAATCATCCAAAATACAAAAATTTGAAAGTTTAACGAACTTCTGGACTTTTATGAAGTATATAGCGCACAAAAATCTTCCAAAATACCAAAATTTGCAAGTTTAACAAACTTCGTGACTTTTATGGAGTGTAGCGCAAGAAAATATTCCAAAAGACCAAATTTTGAAGGTCTAACAAACTTCATGACTTTTTCATAGTATATGGGACACATGAAAATCTTCCAAAACGTAAAATTTTGAAACTTTAATAAACTTCATGACTTTTATGTTGTATAGTACACGAAAATACTCCAAAATACCAATGTATCTAGTTTCATGAACTTTGTGACTTTTATGTAGTATAGAACACGAACATCTTCCAAAATATTTAAATTTGCAAGTTTAACGAACTTTGTGACCTTTATGTATTAAAGCACACGAAAATCTTCCTAAAGAAAAAACTTTGCAAGTATAACAAACCTCGTGACTTTTATGAAGTATATAGCACATGAAAAGCTTCCAAAATACCAATGTATGCAAGTTTAACAAACTTTGTGACGTTTATGTTGTATAGCACACGAAAATCTCCCAAAATACCAAATTTTTCAAGTTCAATGAACTTCGTGACTTTTATATAGTATAGCATAATAAATTCTTCCAAAATACAAACGTATGCAAGTTTAACAAACTTCGTGACTTTTATGTAGTATGGCAAACGAAAATCTTCCAAAAGACTAAATTTTGCAAGTTTAACAAACTTCGTGACTTTTATGTAGTATAACACACACAAAATTCCCAAAATACCAATGTATACAAGTTGAACGAACTTCGTGACGTTTATTTAGTATAGCACACGAAAATCTCCCAAAATACCAAATTTTGCAAGTTTAACGATCTTCATGTTTTTTATGTAGTATAGCACACGAAAATCTTCCAAAATACCAATGTATGCAAGTTTAACGAACTTCGTGACTTTTATGTAGTATAACATACGAAAATATTCCAAAAGACAAAATTTTGAAAGTTTAACAAACTTCGTGACTTTTAAGGAGTGTAGCGCACGACAATATTCCAAAAAAACCAAATTTTGTAGGTTTAACAAACTTCGTGACTTTTTCGTAGATTATAGCACACGAAAATCTTCCAAAAGACTAAATTTTGCAAGTTTAACAAACTACGTGACTTTTATGTACACACGAAAATTTTCCAAAATACTAATGTATACAAGTTTATCGAACTTTGTGACGTTTATGTGGTATAGCACAAGAAAATCTTCCAAAATACCAATGTGTGAAAGTTTAACGAACTTCGTGACTTTTCTGTAGTCTAGCACACAAAAATCTTCCAAAAGACTAAATTTTTCAAGTTTCAGAAACTTCATGACTTTTATGTAGTATATCACACGAAATTTTTGAAAAATACCAATATATACAAGTTTAACGAACTTCATGACGTTAATGTAGTATAACACACGAAAAATCTTCCAAAAGACAAGATTTTGCAAGTTTTACCAACTTCATGACTTTTATGTAGTATAGCACACAAAAATTTTCAAAAATACCAATGTATAATAGTTTAACGAACTTCGTAACGTTTATGTAGTATAACACCCGAAAATCTCCCAAAATACCAAATTTTATAAGTTTAACGAACTTCGTGTTCTTTAAGTAGTACAGCACACAAAAGTCTTCCAAAATACTAATTTATGCAAGTTTAACGAACTTTGTAACTTTTATGTTGTATAGCATACATAAATCTTCTAAAAGACCAAGTTTTGCAAGTATATTAAACTTCGTGACTTTTATGTAGTATAGCTCTCGAAAATCTCCCAAAATACTAAATTTAGCAAGTTTAACGAACTTCGTATTTTTTATGTAGTATAATACACGAAAATCTTCAAAAATACCAATGTATGCAAGTTTAACAAACATTGTGACTTTTATGTAGTATAGCACACGAAAATCTTCCAAAAGACTAAATTTTGCAATTTTAACAAAAACATGACTTTTATGAAGTAGAGCATAGGAAAATCTTTCAAAATACCAAATTTTGTAAGTTTCACAAACTTCGTGACTTCTATATATTATAGCACACAAAAATCTTCCAAAATACAAAAATTTTAAAGTTTAACGAACTTCGGGACTTTTATGAAGTATATAGCACACGAAAGACTTCCAAAAAACCAAAATTTGCAAGTTTAACAAGCTTCGTGACTTTTATGGAGTGTAGCGCAACAAAATATTCCAAAAGACCAAATTTTGCAGGTTTATCAAACTTCATGTCTTTTTTCGTAGTATATGGCTCATAAAAATCTTCCAAAAGACAAAATTTTGCAAGTTTAATAAACTTCATGATTTTTATGTTGTATAGTACACGTTAATATTCCAAAATACCAATGTATCTAGTTTCATGAACTTCATGACGTTTATGTAGTATAACACACTAAAATCTCCCAAAATACCAAATTATATAAGTTTAACAAACTTCGTGTTTTTTATGTAGTATAGCACACGAAAATCTTCCAAAATACCAACGTATGAAAGTTTAACAAACTTCGTGACTTTTATGTAGTATAACACACGAAAATCTTCCAAAAGACCAGATTTTGTAAGTTTAACAAACTTCGTGACCTTTATGTAGTATAGCACACAAAAATCATCCAAAATACAAAAATTTGAAAGTTTAACGAACTTCGGGACTTTTATGAAGTATATAGCGCACAAAAATCTTCCAAAATACCAAAATTTGCAAGTAACAAACTTTGTGACGTTTATGTTGTATAGCACACGAAAATCTCCCAAAATACCAAATTTTTCAAGTTCAATGAACTTCGTGACTTTTATATAGTATAGCATACAAAATTCTTCCAAAATACCAACGTATGCAAGTTTAACGAACTTCGTGACTTTTATGTAGTATGGCAAACGAAAATCTTCCGAAAGACTACATTTTGCAAGTTTAACAAACTTCGTGAGTTTTATGTAGTATAGCACACACAAAATTCCCAAAATACCAATGTATACAAGTTGAACGAACTTCGTGACGTTTATTTAGTATAGCACATGAAAATCTCCCAAAATACCAAATTTTGCAAGTTTAACGAACTTCATGTTTTTTATGTAGTATAGCACACGAAAATCTTCCAAAATACCAATGTATGCAAGTTTAATGAACTTCGTGACTTTTATGTAGTATAACATACGAAAATATTCCAAAAGACAAAATTTTGAAAGTTTAACAAACTTCGTGACTTTTAAGGAGTGTAGCGCACGACAATATTCCAAAAAACAAAATTTTGTAGGTTTAACAAACTTCATGACTTTTTCGTAGATTATAGCACACGAAAATCTTCCAAAAGACTAAATTTTGCAAGTTTAACAAACTACGTGACTTTTATGTACACACGAAAATTTTTCAAAATACCAATGTATACAAGTTTAACGAACTTCGTGACGTTTATGTAGCATAGCACACGAAAATCTCCGAAAATACCAATTTTGCTAGTTTAACGAACTTTGTGTTTTTTATGTCATGAAAATCTCCCAAAATACCAAATTTTGCAAGTTTAACGAACTTCGTGTTTTTTATGTAGTATAGCACAACAAAATCTTCCAAAATACCAATGTGTGAAAGTTTAACGAACTTCGTGACTTTTATGTAGTCTAGCACACAAAAATCTTCCAAAACACTAAATTTTTCAAGTTTCAGAAACTTCGTGACTTTTATGTAGTATATCACACGAAATTTTTGAAAAATACCAATATATACAAGTTTAACGAACTTCATGACGTTTATGTAGTATAACACACGAAAAATCTTCCAAAAGACAAGATTTTGCAAGTTTTACAAACTTCATGACTTTTATGTAGTTTAGCACACAAAAAATTTCAAAAATATCAATTTATAATAGTTTAACGAACTTCGTAACGTTTATGTAGTATAACACCCGAAAATCTCCCAAAATACCAAATTTTATAAGTTTAACGAACATCGTGTTTTTTAAGTATTACAGCACACAAAAATCTTCCAAAATACTAATTTATGCAAGTTTAACGAACTTTGTAACTTTTATGTTGTATAGCATACAAAAATCTTCTAAAAGACCAAGTCTTGCAAGTATATTAAACTTCGTGACTTTTATGTAGTATAGCTCTCCAAAATCTCCCAAAATACTAAATTTAGCAAGTTTAACGAACTTCGTATTTTTTATGTAGTATAATACACGAAAATCTTCAAAAATACCAATGTATGCAAATTTAACAAACATTGTGACTTTTATGTAGTATAGCACACGAAAATCTTCCAAAAGACTAAATTTTGCAAGTTTAACAAAAACATGACTTTTATATAGTATAGCATAGGAAAATCTTTCAAAATACCAAATTTTGTAAGTTTCACAAACTTCGTGACTTCTATGTATTATAGCACACAAAAATCTTCCAAAATACAAAAATTTTAAAGTTTAACGAACTTCGGGACTTTTATGAAGTATATAGCACACGAAAATCTTCCAAAATACCAAAATTAGCAAGTTTAACAAACTTCGTGACTTTTATGGAGTGTAGCGCAAGAAAATATTTCCAAAAGACCAAATTTTGCAGGTTTATCAAACTTCATGACTTTTTTCGTAGTATATGGCACATAAAAATCTTCCAAAAGACAAAATTTTGCAAGTTTAATAAACTTCATGATTTTTATGTTGTATAGTACACGTAAATATTCCAAAATACAAATGTATCTAGTTTCATGAACTTCATGACGTTTATGTAGTATAACACACTAAAATCTCCCAAAATACCAAATTTTATAAGATTCACAAACTTTGTGTTTTTTTTGTAGTATAGCACACGAAAATCTTCCAAAATACCAACGTATGAAAGTTTAACAAACTTCGTGACTTTTATGTAGTATAACACACGAAAATCTTCCAAAAGACCAAATTTTGTAAGTTTAACAAACTTCGTGACCTTCATGTAGTATAGCACACAAAAATCATCCAAAATACAAAAAATTGAAAGTTTAACGAACTTCGGGACTTTTATGAAGTATATAGCGCACAAAAATCTTCCAAAATACCAAAATTTGCAAGTTTAACAAACTTCGTGACTTTTATGGAGTGTAGCGCAAGAAAATATTCCAAAAGACCAAATTTTGAAGGTCTAACAAACTTCATGACTATTTCATAGTATATGGGACACATGAAAATCTTCCAAAATGTAAAATTTTGAAACTTTAATAAACTTCATGACTTTTATGTTGTATAGTACACGGAAATACTCCAAAATACCAATGTATCTAGTTTCATGAACTTTGTAACTTTTATGTAGTATAGAACACGAAAATCTTCCAAAATATTTAAATTTGCAAGTTTAACGAACTTTGTGACCTTTATGTATTATAGCACACGGAAATCTTCCTAAAGAAAAAACTTTGCAAGTATAACAAACCTCGTGACTTTTATGAAGTATATAGCACATGAAAAGCTTCCAAAATACCAATGTATGCAAGTTTAACAAACTTTGTGACGTTTATGTTGTATAGCACACGAAAATATCCCAAAATACCAAATTTTGCAAGTTCAATGAACTTCGTGACTTTTATATAGTATAGCATAAAAAATTCTTCCAAATACAAACGTATGCAAGTTTAACAAACTTCGTGACTTTTATGTAGTATGGCAAACGAAAATCTTCCAAAAGACTAAATTTTGCAAGTTTAACAGACTTCGTGACTTTTATGTAGTATAGCACACACTAAATTCCCAAAATACCAATGTATACAAGTTGAACGAACTTCGTGACGTTTATTTAGTATAGCACACGAAAATCTCCCAAAATACCAAATTTTGCAAGTTTAACGAACTTCATGTTTTTTATGTAGTATAGCACACGAAAATCTTCCAAAATACCAATGTATGCAAGTTTAACGAACTTCGTGACTTTTATGTACACACGAAAATTTTCCAAAATACCAATGTATACAAGTTTATCGAACTTCGTGACGTTTATGTAGTATAGCACACGAAAATCTCCGAAAATACCAATTTTGCTAGTTTAACGAACTTTTTGTTTTCCATGTCATGAAAATTTCCCAAAATACCAAATTTTGCAAGTTTAACGAACTTCGTGTTTTTTATGTAGTATAGCACAAGAAAATCTTCCAAAATACCAATGTGTGAAAGTTTAACGAACTTCGTGACTTTTATGTAGTCTAGCACACAAAAATCTTCCAAAAGACAAAATTTTTCAAGTTTCAGAAACTTCGTGGCTTTTATGTAGTATATCACACGAAATTTTTGAAAAATACCAATATATACAAGTTTAACGAGCTTCATGACGTTTATGTAGTATACCACACGAAAAATCTTCCAAAAGACAAGATTTTGCAAGTTTTACAAACTTCATGACTTTTATATAGTATAGCACACAAAATTTTTAAAAAATACCAATGTATAATAGTTTAACGAACTTCGTAATGTTTATGTGGTATAACACCCGAAAATCTCCCAAAATACCAAATTTTATAAGTTTAACGAACTTCGTGTTTTTTAAGTAGTACAGCACACAAAAATCTTCCAAAATACTAATTTATGCAAGTTTAACGAACTTCGTAACTTTTATGTTGTATAGCATACAGAAATCTTCTAAATGACCAAGTTTTGCAAGTATATTAAACTTCGTGACTTTTATGTAGTATAGCTCACGAAAATCTCCCAAAATACTAAATTTAGCAATTTTAACGAACTTCGTATTTTTTATGTAGTATAATACATGAAAATCTTCAAAAATACCAATGTATGCAAGTTTAACAAACTTCGTGACTTTTATGTAGTATTGCACACGAAAATCTTCCAAAAGACTAAATTTTGCAAGTTTAACAAAAACTTGACTTTTATGTAGTATAGCATAGGAAAATCTTTCAAAATACCAAATTTTGTAAGTTTCACAAACTTCGTGACTTCTATGTATTATAGCACACAAAAATCTTCCAAAATACAAAAAATTTAAAGTTTAACGAACTTCGGGACTTTTATGAAGTATATAGCACACGAAAATCTTCCAAAATATCAAAATTAACAAGTTTAACAAACTTCGTGACTTTTATGGAGTGTAGCGCAAGAAAATATTCCAAAAGACCAAATTTTGCAGGTTTATCAAACTTCATGACTTTTTTCGTAGTATATGGTACATAAAAATCTTCCAAAAGACAAAATCTTCCAAGTTTAATAAACTTCATGATTTTTATGTTGTATAGTACACGTTAATATTCCAAAATACCAATGTATCTAGTTTCATGAACTTCATGACGTTTATGTAGTATAACACACTAAAATCTCCCAAAATACCAAATTTTATAAGTTTAACAAACTTCGTGTTTTTTATGTAGTATAGCACACGAAAATCTTCCAAAATACCAACGTATGAAAGTTTAACAAACTTCGTGACTTTTATGTAGTATAAATCACGAAAATCTTCCAAAAGACCAAATTTTGTAAGTTTAACAAACTTCGTGACCTTTATGTAGTATAACACACAAAAATCATCCAAAATACAAAAATTTGAAAGTTTAACGAACTTCGGAACTTTTATGAAGTATATAGCGCACAAAAATCTTCCAAAATACCAAAATTTGCAAGTAACAAACTTTGTGACGTTTATGTTGTATAGCACACGAAAATCTCCCAAAATACCAAATTTTTCAAGTTCAATGAACTTCGTGACTTTTATATAGTATAGCATACAAAATTCTTCCAAAATACCAACGTATGCAAGTTTAACGAACTTCGTGACTTTTATGTAGTATGGCAAACGAAAATCTTCCAAAAGACTACATTTTGCAAGTTTAACAAACTTCGTGACTTTTATGTAGTATAGCACACACAAAATTCCCAAAATACCAATGTATACAAGTTGAACGAACTTCGTGACGTTTATTTAGTATAGCACACGAAAATCTCCCAAAATACCAAATTTTGCAAGTTTAACGAACTTCATGTTTTTTATGTAGTATAGCACACGAAAATCTTCCAAAATACCAATGTATGCAAGTTTAATGAACTTCGTGACTTTTATGTAGTATAACATATGAAAATATTCCAAAAGACAAAATTTTGCAAGTTTAACAAACTTCGTGACTTTTAAGGAGTGTAGCGCACGACAATATTCCAAAAAACAAAATTTTGTAGGTTTAACAAACTTCATGACTTTTTCGTATATTATAGCACACGAAAATCTTCCAAAAGACTAAATTTTGCAAGTTTAACAAACTACGTGACTTTTATTTACACACGAAAAATTTTCAAAATACCAATGTATACAAGTTTAACGAACTTCGTGACGTTTATGTAGTATAGCACACGAAAATCTCCGAAAATACCAATTTTGCTAGTTTAACGAACTTTGTGTTTTTTCGGTCATGAAAATCTCCCAAAATACCAAATTTTGCAAGTTTAACGAACTTCGTGTTTTTTATGTAGTATAGCACAAGAAAATCTTCCAAAATACCAATGTGTGAAAGTTTAACGAACTTCGTGACTTTTATGTAGTCTAGCTCACAAAAATCTTCCAAAACACTAAATTTTTCAAGTTTCAGAAACTTCGTGACTTTTATGTAGTATATCACACGAAATTTTTGAAAAATACCAATATATACAAGTTTAACGAACTTCATGACGTTTATGTAGTATAACACACGAAAAATCTTCCAAAAGACAAGATTTTGCAAGTTTTACAAACTTCATGACTTTTATGTAGTATAGCACACAAAAAATTTCAAAAATATCAATTTATAAAAGTTTAACGAACTTCGTAACGTTTATGTAGTATAACACCCGAAAATCTCCCAAAATACCAAATATTATAAGTTTAACGATCATCGTGTTTTTTAAGTAGTACAGCACACAAAAATCTTCCAAAATACTAATTTATGCAAGTTTAACGAACTTTGTAACTTTTATGTTGTATAGCATACAAAAGTCTTCTAAAAGACCAAGTTTTGCAAGTATATTAAACTTCGTGACTTTTATGTAGTATAGCTCTCCAAAATCTCCCAAAATACTAAATTTAGCAAGTTTAACGAACTTCGTATTTTTTATGTAGTATAATACACGAAAATCTTCAAAAATACCAATGTATGCAAATTTAACAAACATTGTGACTTTTATGTAGTATAGCACACGAAAATCTTCCAAAAGACTAAATTTTGCAAGTTTAACAAAAACATGACTTTTATATAGTAT
This sequence comes from Vicia villosa, assembly GCF_029867415.1. Classification (NCBI taxonomy): domain Eukaryota; kingdom Viridiplantae; phylum Streptophyta; class Magnoliopsida; order Fabales; family Fabaceae; genus Vicia; species Vicia villosa. The sequence continues at coordinate 105,828 of NW_026706631.1, forward strand.
AGCATAGGAAAATCTTTCAAAATACCAAATTTTGTAAGTTTCACAAACTTCGTGACTTCTATGTATTATAGCACACAAAAATCTTCCAAAATACAAAAATTTTAAAGTTTAACGAACTTCGGGACTTTTATGAAGTATATAGCACACGAAAATCTTCCAAAATACCAAAATTAGCAAGTTTAACAAACTTCGTGACTTTTATGGAGTGTAGCGCAAGAAAATATTTCCAAAAGACCAAATTTTGCAGGTTTATCAAACTTCATGACTTTTTTCGTAGTATATGGCACATAAAAATCTTCCAAAAGACAAAATTTTGCAAGTTTAATAAACTTCATGATTTTTATGTTGTATAGTACACGTAAATATTCCAAAATACAAATGTATCTAGTTTCATGAACTTCATGACGTTTATGTAGTATAACACACTAAAATCTCCCAAAATACCAAATTTTATAAGATTCACAAACTTTGTGTTTTTTTTGTAGTATAGCACACGAAAATCTTCCAAAATACCAACGTATGAAAGTTTAACAAACTTCGTGACTTTTATGTAGTATAACACACGAAAATCTTCCAAAAGACCAAATTTTGTAAGTTTAACAAACTTCGTGACCTTCATGTAGTATAGCACACAAAAATCATCCAAAATACAAAAAATTGAAAGTTTAACGAACTTCGGGACTTTTATGAAGTATATAGCGCACAAAAATCTTCCAAAATACCAAAATTTGCAAGTTTAACAAACTTCGTGACTTTTATGGAGTGTAGCGCAAGAAAATATTCCAAAAGACCAAATTTTGAAGGTCTAACAAACTTCATGACTATTTCATAGTATATGGGACACATGAAAATCTTCCAAAATGTAAAATTTTGAAACTTTAATAAACTTCATGACTTTTATGTTGTATAGTACACGGAAATACTCCAAAATACCAATGTATCTAGTTTCATGAACTTTGTGACTTTTATGTAGTATAGAACACGAAAATCTTCCAAAATATTTAAATTTGCAAGTTTAACGAACTTTGTGACCTTTATGTATTATAGCACACGAAAATCTTCCTAAAGAAAAAACTTTGCAAGTATAACAAACCTCGTGACTTTTATGAAGTATATAGCACATGAAAAGCTTCCAAAATACCAATGTATGCAAGTTTAACAAACTTTGTGACGTTTATGTTGTATAGCACACGAAAATATCCCAAAATACCAAATTTTGCAAGTTCAATGAACTTCGTGACTTTTATATAGTATAGCATAAAAAATTCTTCCAAATACAAACGTATGCAAGTTTAACAAACTTCGTGACTTTTATGTAGTATGGCAAACGAAAATCTTCCAAAAGACTAAATTTTGCAAGTTTAACAGACTTCGTGACTTTTATGTAGTATAGCTCACACTAAATTCCCAAAATACCAATGTATACAAGTTGAACGAACTTTGTGACGTTTATTTAGTATAGCACACGAAAATCTCCCAAAATACCAAATTTTGCAAGTTTAACGAACTTCATGTTTTTTATGTAGTATAGCACACGAAAATCTTCCAAAATACCAATGTATGCAAGTTTAACGAACTTCGTGACTTTTATGTACACACGAAAATTTTCCAAAATACCAATGTATACAAGTTTATCGAACTTCGTGACGTTTATGTAGTATAGCACACGAAAATCTCCGAAAATACCAATTTTGCTAGTTTAACGAACTTTTTGTTTTCCATGTCATGAAAATTTCCCAAAATACCAAATTTTGCAATTTTAACGAACTTCGTGTTTTTTATGTAGTATAGCACAAGAAAATCTTCCAAAATACCAATGTGTGAAAGTTTAACGAACTTCGTGACTTTTATGTAGTCTAGCACACAAAAATCTTCCAAAAGACAAAATTTTTCAAGTTTCAGAAACTTCGTGGCTTTTATGTAGTATATCACACGAAATTTTTGAAAAATACCAATATATACAAGTTTAACGAGCTTCATGACGTTTATGTAGTATACCACACGAAAAATCTTCCAAAAGACAAGATTTTGCAAGTTTTACAAACTTCATGACTTTTATATAGTATAGCACACAAAATTTTTAAAAAATACCAATGTATAATAGTTTAACGAACTTCGTAATGTTTATGTGGTATAACACCCGAAAATCTCCCAAAATACCAAATTTTATAAGTTTAACGAACTTCGTGTTTTTTAAGTAGTACAGCACACAAAAATCTTCCAAAATACTAATTTATGCAAGTTTAACGAACTTCGTAACTTTTATGTTGTATAGCATACAGAAATCTTCTAAATGACCAAGTTTTGCAAGTATATTAAACTTCGTGACTTTTATGTAGTATAGCTCACGAAAATCTCCCAAAATACTAAATTTAGCAATTTTAACGAACTTCGTATTTTTTATGTAGTATAATACATGAAAATCTTCAAAAATACCAATGTATGCAAGTTTAACAAACTTCGTGACTTTTATGTAGTATTGCACACGAAAATCTTCCAAAAGACTAAATTTTGCAAGTTTAACAAAAACTTGACTTTTATGTAGTATAGCATAGGAAAATCTTTCAAAATACCAAATTTTGTAAGTTTCACAAACTTCGTGACTTCTATGTATTATAGCACACAAAAATCTTCCAAAATACAAAAAATTTAAAGTTTAACGAACTTCGGGACTTTTATGAAGTATATAGCACACGAAAATCTTCCAAAATATCAAAATTAACAAGTTTAACAAACTTCGTGACTTTTATGGAGTGTAGCGCAAGAAAATATTCCAAAAGACCAAATTTTGCAGGTTTATCAAACTTCATGACTTTTTTCGTAGTATATGGTACATAAAAATCTTCCAAAAGACAAAATCTTCCAAGTTTAATAAACTTCATGATTTTTATGTTGTATAGTACACGTTAATATTCCAAAATACCAATGTATCTAGTTTCATGAACTTCATGACGTTTATGTAGTATAACACACTAAAATCTCCCAAAATACCAAATTTTATAAGTTTAACAAACTTCGTGTTTTTTATGTAGTATAGCACACGAAAATCTTCCAA
>NW_026706632.1:0-94812 GCF_029867415.1 Vicia villosa
TTATATCAAGGTTAGGAAATTTGTCTCTTAAAGTTTCAATATAAATCTCTTATCATTTAGCCGTCAGATGTATGATATTTCTAACAAAAAATAATAATGTTTTCCTTTTTAATGTAAACTTGTTTGTTCATTTGTAACTGATATCGCGACAATAGCTATATAAATGTATATCTATGGGTTGTATTATATTATCAACATATATAATTTAACATATATATATATATATATACATATATATATATATATATATATATATATATATATATATATATATATGTATGTATTAAAATATCAAATGTTATGTTATTATTAATTTAATATATTGGTTTCGAATCATCAATATTCATGTCACTCTAGTCCTTTTTTATGAAAACATAGTCCTTTTTTTTATCAAAACATTGGAGAAGCAAAGAATGTCTACCTCTTTTTTTGTATGTAATAAAACATTCAAATTGAAATAGTAGAAACTACAAAGAAAAATAAGCTATTAGTTAAATACTAGAAACAGTGATTAACTTGTTCTAAAATTTAATTTTTGAACCAACAAATTTCTTTAATCAAGGAAATACGGTGGAGAAAGATTGTGAAAATGTAGTTTATCTCAAACACCCTCAACCATATTTTCCTTGGTTAAAAACATTCAATGGATCAATTAGAACCACCATCTTCATGAGTTGTTCAAGCAAGTTTAATGAAAAATGATATTTATTTTCTCTGTACCTCACTTGGCCTTTTATAGATGCGTTAGGTTTTATAAAATTTCCTTTTTTAGTTAAATACATTTTATAAAATTTAAATTGATATTATAATATTAAATATCACAATAATGTATTTTAAATATGTAATTATAGGAAATATATACTGTAGTCAAGATTATCAATATTTTTTTCCAAAATATTTATGTTTTTAAGATTTTGAAAAAGGTTCCTATAATTGTATTTTTTAGATCTTCAATAACTTTTTAACTTAAAAAACTATTTTTGTTATATATTACTATTTGTAATGAAACACACCTTTGCGAGCCATTGTAATAAAAAATTTAAGAAATTTTCACATGAAGAAAGAACGAGCACTCGTTCTATATTCCACATCAAAATATTACGAATAAAATTAAATAAAATCGTTGATTTACAAGTTTAATAGTTTTTTCAGAAAAATATCTTTTTTTTTTTAACTCAACATAAACTTAAAATTATTTTTAAAAAATTAAAAGAGACATTACTTTTGTAATTTCAAAAAATACATTTAATGATTATTAGGAATTATTGATTCTGAATCTTTGTGTTTTAGATATTTTCGAAATCACATGACCATTTTAAAGTTACAATACAAAGGAATAATACATTATTCGTCACACATGGAAGTATATATGTCATTTTTGAACGATCAAGTAGAGTTTTTCTTCCTATTAAGATAGAAGCTACACGTTTTTTTGAAGACTAGATAATCATCTCAATACTCAAGTTTTTCAATTGCATGCAAGTTGGAGGAATATCAACTTTATTATTTATGTGTTAAAATTGAACCTTGAAGCTAGATCTTCTCGACTCCAGATACATCTTGCTTAGAAAAGCATTATATTATTGTGTTTAAATAAGAGTTAATGTCTAAGATGATCAAGTTTCAAAATATAAGTAAAAGGATATGCGAAGAATGAAGACTTATCTTTCGTGCAATTTGGGTCATTTTGTTACACAACCAGATTATACTTGTAATATAATAGGTTGTGTAAGATTTTATATCTCAGAGGAAGTTTTCACTGTATAAGAAACCCGGTATAATGTATAAAGTACCAATGTGGACGTCATAATCCCAAGTAATGACTTATCATATTAAGAATGATAAATAACGAAAGAAAATTATATACTTGAAAAAGAAAACCAAACACTTAACAAGTGAAGTACTAAAACAGATCCTCACATAGAATTTGCAATACTTTTGTTTGACAATACCTAGCATTGAGACAAATAAATGGTTTCTATCTCTTGAATGACATAACTCTATTATAATATTTAATTTGAAAATTTGTTTTTATTTTTTATTTAGATGGGTAATGTGTTAATTTAAAAGGTGTCGTTGATGGCTATTTTACTAAAGTTATATCAAGGTTAGGAAATTTGTCTCTTAAAGTTTCAATATAAATCTCTTATCATTTAGCCGTCAGATGTATGATATTTCTAACAAAAAATAATAATGTTTTCCTTTTTAATGTAAACTTGTTTGTTCATTTGTAACTGATATCGCGACAATAGCTATATAAATGTATATCTATGGGTTGTATTATATTATCAACATATATAATTTAACATATATATATATATATATATATATATATATATATATATATATATATATATATATATATCTATGTATGTATTAAAATATCAAATGTTATGTTATTATTAATTTAATATATTGGTTTCGAATCATCAATATTCATGTCACTCTAGTCCTTTTTTATGAAAACATAGTCCTTTTTTTTATCAAAACATTGGAGAAGCAAAGAATGTCTACCTCTTTTTTTGTATGTAATAAAACATTCAAATTGAAATAGTAGAAACTACAAAGAAAAATAAGCTATTAGTTAAATACTAGAAACAGTGATTAACTTGTTCTAAAATTTAATTTTTGAACCAACAAATTTCTTTAATCAAGGAAATACGGTGGAGAAAGATTGTGAAAATGTAGTTTATCTCAAACACCCTCAACCATATTTTCCTTGGTTAAAAACATTCAATGGATCAATTAGAACCACCATCTTCATGAGTTGTTCAAGCAAGTTTAATGAAAAATGATATTTATTTTCTCTGTACCTCACTTGGCCTTTTATAGATGCGTTAGGTTTTATAAAATTTCCTTTTTTAGTTAAATACATTTTATAAAATTTAAATTGATATTATAATATTAAATATCACAATAATGTATTTTAAATATGTAATTATAGGAAATATATACTGTAGTCAAGATTATCAATATTTTTTTCCAAAATATTTATGTTTTTAAGATTTTGAAAAAGGTTCCTATAATTGTATTTTTTAGATCTTCAATAACTTTTTAACTTAAAAAACTATTTTTGTTATATATTACTATTTGTAATGAAACACACCTTTGCGAGCCATTGTAATAAAAAATTTAAGAAATTTTCACATGAAGAAAGAACGAGCACTCGTTCTATATTCCACATCAAAATATTACGAATAAAATTAAATAAAATCGTTGATTTACAAGTTTAATAGTTTTTTCAGAAAAATATCTTTTTTTTTTTAACTCAACATAAACTTAAAATTATTTTTAAAAAATTAAAAGAGACATTACTTTTGTAATTTCAAAAAATACATTTAATGATTATTAGGAATTATTGATTCTGAATCTTTGTGTTTTAGATATTTTCGAAATCACATGACCATTTTAAAGTTACAATACAAAGGAATAATACATTATTCGTCACACATGGAAGTATATATGTCATTTTTGAACGATCAAGTAGAGTTTTTCTTCCTATTAAGATAGAAGCTACACGTTTTTTTGAAGACTAGATAATCATCTCAATACTCAAGTTTTTCAATTGCATGCAAGTTGGAGGAATATCAACTTTATTATTTATGTGTTAAAATTGAACCTTGAAGCTAGATCTTCTCGACTCCAGATACATCTTGCTTAGAAAAGCATTATATTATTGTGTTTAAATAAGAGTTAATGTCTAAGATGATCAAGTTTCAAAATATAAGTAAAAGGATATGCGAAGAATGAAGACTTATCTTTCGTGCAATTTGGGTCATTTTGTTACACAACCAGATTATACTTGTAATATAATAGGTTGTGTAAGATTTTATATCTCAGAGGAAGTTTTCACTGTATAAGAAACCCGGTATAATGTATAAAGTACCAATGTGGACGTCATAATCCCAAGTAATGACTTATCATATTAAGAATGATAAATAACGAAAGAAAATTATATACTTGAAAAAGAAAACCAAACACTTAACAAGTGAAGTACTAAAACAGATCCTCACATAGAATTTGCAATACTTTTGTTTGACAATACCTAGCATTGAGACAAATAAATGGTTTCTATCTCTTGAATGACATAACTCTATTATAATATTTAATTTGAAAATTTGTTTTTATTTTTTATTTAGATGGGTAATGTGTTAATTTAAAAGGTGTCGTTGATGGCTATTTTACTAAAGTTATATCAAGGTTAGGAAATTTGTCTCTTAAAGTTTCAATATAAATCTCTTATCATTTAGCCGTCAGATGTATGATATTTCTAACAAAAAATAATAATGTTTTCCTTTTTAATGTAAACTTGTTTGTTCATTTGTAACTGATATCGCGACAATAGCTATATAAATGTATATCTATGGGTTGTATTATATTATCAACATATATAATTTAACATATATATATATATAACATATATATATATATATATATATATATATATATATATATATATATATATATATATATGTATGTATTAAAATATCAAATGTTATGTTATTATTAATTTAATATATTGGTTTCGAATCATCAATATTCATGTCACTCTAGTCCTTTTTTATGAAAACATAGTCCTTTTTTTTATCAAAACATTGGAGAAGCAAAGAATGTCTACCTCTTTTTTTGTATGTAATAAAACATTCAAATTGAAATAGTAGAAACTACAAAGAAAAATAAGCTATTAGTTAAATACTAGAAACAGTGATTAACTTGTTCTAAAATTTAATTTTTGAACCAACAAATTTCTTTAATCAAGGAAATACGGTGGAGAAAGATTGTGAAAATGTAGTTTATCTCAAACACCCTCAACCATATTTTCCTTGGTTAAAAACATTCAATGGATCAATTAGAACCACCATCTTCATGAGTTGTTCAAGCAAGTTTAATGAAAAATGATATTTATTTTCTCTGTACCTCACTTGGCCTTTTATAGATGCGTTAGGTTTTATAAAATTTCCTTTTTTAGTTAAATACATTTTATAAAATTTAAATTGATATTATAATATTAAATATCACAATAATGTATTTTAAATATGTAATTATAGGAAATATATACTGTAGTCAAGATTATCAATATTTTTTTCCAAAATATTTATGTTTTTAAGATTTTGAAAAAGGTTCCTATAATTGTATTTTTTAGATCTTCAATAACTTTTTAACTTAAAAAACTATTTTTGTTATATATTACTATTTGTAATGAAACACACCTTTGCGAGCCATTGTAATAAAAAATTTAAGAAATTTTCACATGAAGAAAGAACGAGCACTCGTTCTATATTCCACATCAAAATATTACGAATAAAATTAAATAAAATCGTTGATTTACAAGTTTAATAGTTTTTTCAGAAAAATATCTTTTTTTTTTTAACTCAACATAAACTTAAAATTATTTTTAAAAAATTAAAAGAGACATTACTTTTGTAATTTCAAAAAATACATTTAATGATTATTAGGAATTATTGATTCTGAATCTTTGTGTTTTAGATATTTTCGAAATCACATGACCATTTTAAAGTTACAATACAAAGGAATAATACATTATTCGTCACACATGGAAGTATATATGTCATTTTTGAACGATCAAGTAGAGTTTTTCTTCCTATTAAGATAGAAGCTACACGTTTTTTTGAAGACTAGATAATCATCTCAATACTCAAGTTTTTCAATTGCATGCAAGTTGGAGGAATATCAACTTTATTATTTATGTGTTAAAATTGAACCTTGAAGCTAGATCTTCTCGACTCCAGATACATCTTGCTTAGAAAAGCATTATATTATTGTGTTTAAATAAGAGTTAATGTCTAAGATGATCAAGTTTCAAAATATAAGTAAAAGGATATGCGAAGAATGAAGACTTATCTTTCGTGCAATTTGGGTCATTTTGTTACACAACCAGATTATACTTGTAATATAATAGGTTGTGTAAGATTTTATATCTCAGAGGAAGTTTTCACTGTATAAGAAACCCGGTATAATGTATAAAGTACCAATGTGGACGTCATAATCCCAAGTAATGACTTATCATATTAAGAATGATAAATAACGAAAGAAAATTATATACTTGAAAAAGAAAACCAAACACTTAACAAGTGAAGTACTAAAACAGATCCTCACATAGAATTTGCAATACTTTTGTTTGACAATACCTAGCATTGAGACAAATAAATGGTTTCTATCTCTTGAATGACATAACTCTATTATAATATTTAATTTGAAAATTTGTTTTTATTTTTTATTTAGATGGGTAATGTGTTAATTTAAAAGGTGTCGTTGATGGCTATTTTACTAAAGTTATATCAAGGTTAGGAAATTTGTCTCTTAAAGTTTCAATATAAATCTCTTATCATTTAGCCGTCAGATGTATGATATTTCTAACAAAAAATAATAATGTTTTCCTTTTTAATGTAAACTTGTTTGTTCATTTGTAACTGATATCGCGACAATAGCTATATAAATGTATATCTATGGGTTGTATTATATTATCAACATATATAATTTAACATATATATATATATATATACATATATATATATATATATATATATATATATATATATATATATATATATATATATATCTATGTATGTATTAAAATATCAAATGTTATGTTATTATTAATTTAATATATTGGTTTCGAATCATCAATATTCATGTCACTCTAGTCCTTTTTTATGAAAACATAGTCCTTTTTTTTATCAAAACATTGGAGAAGCAAAGAATGTCTACCTCTTTTTTTGTATGTAATAAAACATTCAAATTGAAATAGTAGAAACTACAAAGAAAAATAAGCTATTAGTTAAATACTAGAAACAGTGATTAACTTGTTCTAAAATTTAATTTTTGAACCAACAAATTTCTTTAATCAAGGAAATACGGTGGAGAAAGATTGTGAAAATGTAGTTTATCTCAAACACCCTCAACCATATTTTCCTTGGTTAAAAACATTCAATGGATCAATTAGAACCACCATCTTCATGAGTTGTTCAAGCAAGTTTAATGAAAAATGATATTTATTTTCTCTGTACCTCACTTGGCCTTTTATAGATGCGTTAGGTTTTATAAAATTTCCTTTTTTAGTTAAATACATTTTATAAAATTTAAATTGATATTATAATATTAAATATCACAATAATGTATTTTAAATATGTAATTATAGGAAATATATACTGTAGTCAAGATTATCAATATTTTTTTCCAAAATATTTATGTTTTTAAGATTTTGAAAAAGGTTCCTATAATTGTATTTTTTAGATCTTCAATAACTTTTTAACTTAAAAAACTATTTTTGTTATATATTACTATTTGTAATGAAACACACCTTTGCGAGCCATTGTAATAAAAAATTTAAGAAATTTTCACATGAAGAAAGAACGAGCACTCGTTCTATATTCCACATCAAAATATTACGAATAAAATTAAATAAAATCGTTGATTTACAAGTTTAATAGTTTTTTCAGAAAAATATCTTTTTTTTTTTAACTCAACATAAACTTAAAATTATTTTTAAAAAATTAAAAGAGACATTACTTTTGTAATTTCAAAAAATACATTTAATGATTATTAGGAATTATTGATTCTGAATCTTTGTGTTTTAGATATTTTCGAAATCACATGACCATTTTAAAGTTACAATACAAAGGAATAATACATTATTCGTCACACATGGAAGTATATATGTCATTTTTGAACGATCAAGTAGAGTTTTTCTTCCTATTAAGATAGAAGCTACACGTTTTTTTGAAGACTAGATAATCATCTCAATACTCAAGTTTTTCAATTGCATGCAAGTTGGAGGAATATCAACTTTATTATTTATGTGTTAAAATTGAACCTTGAAGCTAGATCTTCTCGACTCCAGATACATCTTGCTTAGAAAAGCATTATATTATTGTGTTTAAATAAGAGTTAATGTCTAAGATGATCAAGTTTCAAAATATAAGTAAAAGGATATGCGAAGAATGAAGACTTATCTTTCGTGCAATTTGGGTCATTTTGTTACACAACCAGATTATACTTGTAATATAATAGGTTGTGTAAGATTTTATATCTCAGAGGAAGTTTTCACTGTATAAGAAACCCGGTATAATGTATAAAGTACCAATGTGGACGTCATAATCCCAAGTAATGACTTATCATATTAAGAATGATAAATAACGAAAGAAAATTATATACTTGAAAAAGAAAACCAAACACTTAACAAGTGAAGTACTAAAACAGATCCTCACATAGAATTTGCAATACTTTTGTTTGACAATACCTAGCATTGAGACAAATAAATGGTTTCTATCTCTTGAATGACATAACTCTATTATAATATTTAATTTGAAAATTTGTTTTTATTTTTTATTTAGATGGGTAATGTGTTAATTTAAAAGGTGTCGTTGATGGCTATTTTACTAAAGTTATATCAAGGTTAGGAAATTTGTCTCTTAAAGTTTCAATATAAATCTCTTATCATTTAGCCGTCAGATGTATGATATTTCTAACAAAAAATAATAATGTTTTCCTTTTTAATGTAAACTTGTTTGTTCATTTGTAACTGATATCGCGACAATAGCTATATAAATGTATATCTATGGGTTGTATTATATTATCAACATATATAATTTAACATATATATATATATATATACATATATATATATATATATATATATATATATATATATATATATATATATATGTATGTATTAAAATATCAAATGTTATGTTATTATTAATTTAATATATTGGTTTCGAATCATCAATATTCATGTCACTCTAGTCCTTTTTTATGAAAACATAGTCCTTTTTTTTATCAAAACATTGGAGAAGCAAAGAATGTCTACCTCTTTTTTTGTATGTAATAAAACATTCAAATTGAAATAGTAGAAACTACAAAGAAAAATAAGCTATTAGTTAAATACTAGAAACAGTGATTAACTTGTTCTAAAATTTAATTTTTGAACCAACAAATTTCTTTAATCAAGGAAATACGGTGGAGAAAGATTGTGAAAATGTAGTTTATCTCAAACACCCTCAACCATATTTTCCTTGGTTAAAAACATTCAATGGATCAATTAGAACCACCATCTTCATGAGTTGTTCAAGCAAGTTTAATGAAAAATGATATTTATTTTCTCTGTACCTCACTTGGCCTTTTATAGATGCGTTAGGTTTTATAAAATTTCCTTTTTTAGTTAAATACATTTTATAAAATTTAAATTGATATTATAATATTAAATATCACAATAATGTATTTTAAATATGTAATTATAGGAAATATATACTGTAGTCAAGATTATCAATATTTTTTTCCAAAATATTTATGTTTTTAAGATTTTGAAAAAGGTTCCTATAATTGTATTTTTTAGATCTTCAATAACTTTTTAACTTAAAAAACTATTTTTGTTATATATTACTATTTGTAATGAAACACACCTTTGCGAGCCATTGTAATAAAAAATTTAAGAAATTTTCACATGAAGAAAGAACGAGCACTCGTTCTATATTCCACATCAAAATATTACGAATAAAATTAAATAAAATCGTTGATTTACAAGTTTAATAGTTTTTTCAGAAAAATATCTTTTTTTTTTAACTCAACATAAACTTAAAATTATTTTTAAAAAATTAAAAGAGACATTACTTTTGTAATTTCAAAAAATACATTTAATGATTATTAGGAATTATTGATTCTGAATCTTTGTGTTTTAGATATTTTCGAAATCACATGACCATTTTAAAGTTACAATACAAAGGAATAATACATTATTCGTCACACATGGAAGTATATATGTCATTTTTGAACGATCAAGTAGAGTTTTTCTTCCTATTAAGATAGAAGCTACACGTTTTTTTGAAGACTAGATAATCATCTCAATACTCAAGTTTTTCAATTGCATGCAAGTTGGAGGAATATCAACTTTATTATTTATGTGTTAAAATTGAACCTTGAAGCTAGATCTTCTCGACTCCAGATACATCTTGCTTAGAAAAGCATTATATTATTGTGTTTAAATAAGAGTTAATGTCTAAGATGATCAAGTTTCAAAATATAAGTAAAAGGATATGCGAAGAATGAAGACTTATCTTTCGTGCAATTTGGGTCATTTTGTTACACAACCAGATTATACTTGTAATATAATAGGTTGTGTAAGATTTTATATCTCAGAGGAAGTTTTCACTGTATAAGAAACCCGGTATAATGTATAAAGTACCAATGTGGACGTCATAATCCCAAGTAATGACTTATCATATTAAGAATGATAAATAACGAAAGAAAATTATATACTTGAAAAAGAAAACCAAACACTTAACAAGTGAAGTACTAAAACAGATCCTCACATAGAATTTGCAATACTTTTGTTTGACAATACCTAGCATTGAGACAAATAAATGGTTTCTATCTCTTGAATGACATAACTCTATTATAATATTTAATTTGAAAATTTGTTTTTATTTTTTATTTAGATGGGTAATGTGTTAATTTAAAAGGTGTCGTTGATGGCTATTTTACTAAAGTTATATCAAGGTTAGGAAATTTGTCTCTTAAAGTTTCAATATAAATCTCTTATCATTTAGCCGTCAGATGTATGATATTTCTAACAAAAAATAATAATGTTTTCCTTTTTAATGTAAACTTGTTTGTTCATTTGTAACTGATATCGCGACAATAGCTATATAAATGTATATCTATGGGTTGTATTATATTATCAACATATATAATTTAACATATATATATATATACATATACATATATATATATATATATATATATATATATATATATATATATATATATATATGTATGTATTAAAATATCAAATGTTATGTTATTATTAATTTAATATATTGGTTTCGAATCATCAATATTCATGTCACTCTAGTCCTTTTTTATGAAAACATAGTCCTTTTTTTTATCAAAACATTGGAGAAGCAAAGAATGTCTACCTCTTTTTTTGTATGTAATAAAACATTCAAATTGAAATAGTAGAAACTACAAAGAAAAATAAGCTATTAGTTAAATACTAGAAACAGTGATTAACTTGTTCTAAAATTTAATTTTTGAACCAACAAATTTCTTTAATCAAGGAAATACGGTGGAGAAAGATTGTGAAAATGTAGTTTATCTCAAACACCCTCAACCATATTTTCCTTGGTTAAAAACATTCAATGGATCAATTAGAACCACCATCTTCATGAGTTGTTCAAGCAAGTTTAATGAAAAATGATATTTATTTTCTCTGTACCTCACTTGGCCTTTTATAGATGCGTTAGGTTTTATAAAATTTCCTTTTTTAGTTAAATACATTTTATAAAATTTAAATTGATATTATAATATTAAATATCACAATAATGTATTTTAAATATGTAATTATAGGAAATATATACTGTAGTCAAGATTATCAATATTTTTTTCCAAAATATTTATGTTTTTAAGATTTTGAAAAAGGTTCCTATAATTGTATTTTTTAGATCTTCAATAACTTTTTAACTTAAAAAACTATTTTTGTTATATATTACTATTTGTAATGAAACACACCTTTGCGAGCCATTGTAATAAAAAATTTAAGAAATTTTCACATGAAGAAAGAACGAGCACTCGTTCTATATTCCACATCAAAATATTACGAATAAAATTAAATAAAATCGTTGATTTACAAGTTTAATAGTTTTTTCAGAAAAATATCTTTTTTTTTTTAACTCAACATAAACTTAAAATTATTTTTAAAAAATTAAAAGAGACATTACTTTTGTAATTTCAAAAAATACATTTAATGATTATTAGGAATTATTGATTCTGAATCTTTGTGTTTTAGATATTTTCGAAATCACATGACCATTTTAAAGTTACAATACAAAGGAATAATACATTATTCGTCACACATGGAAGTATATATGTCATTTTTGAACGATCAAGTAGAGTTTTTCTTCCTATTAAGATAGAAGCTACACGTTTTTTTGAAGACTAGATAATCATCTCAATACTCAAGTTTTTCAATTGCATGCAAGTTGGAGGAATATCAACTTTATTATTTATGTGTTAAAATTGAACCTTGAAGCTAGATCTTCTCGACTCCAGATACATCTTGCTTAGAAAAGCATTATATTATTGTGTTTAAATAAGAGTTAATGTCTAAGATGATCAAGTTTCAAAATATAAGTAAAAGGATATGCGAAGAATGAAGACTTATCTTTCGTGCAATTTGGGTCATTTTGTTACACAACCAGATTATACTTGTAATATAATAGGTTGTGTAAGATTTTATATCTCAGAGGAAGTTTTCACTGTATAAGAAACCCGGTATAATGTATAAAGTACCAATGTGGACGTCATAATCCCAAGTAATGACTTATCATATTAAGAATGATAAATAACGAAAGAAAATTATATACTTGAAAAAGAAAACCAAACACTTAACAAGTGAAGTACTAAAACAGATCCTCACATAGAATTTGCAATACTTTTGTTTGACAATACCTAGCATTGAGACAAATAAATGGTTTCTATCTCTTGAATGACATAACTCTATTATAATATTTAATTTGAAAATTTGTTTTTATTTTTTATTTAGATGGGTAATGTGTTAATTTAAAAGGTGTCGTTGATGGCTATTTTACTAAAGTTATATCAAGGTTAGGAAATTTGTCTCTTAAAGTTTCAATATAAATCTCTTATCATTTAGCCGTCAGATGTATGATATTTCTAGCAAAAAATAATAATGTTTTCCTTTTTAATGTAAACTTGTTTGTTCATTTGTAACTGATATCGCGACAATAGCTATATAAATGTATATCTATGGGTTGTATTATATTATCAACATATATAATTTAACATATATATATATATATATATATATATATATATATATATATATATATATATATATATGTATGTATTAAAATATCAAATGTTATGTTATTATTAATTTAATATATTGGTTTCGAATCATCAATATTCATGTCACTCTAGTCCTTTTTTATGAAAACATAGTCCTTTTTTTTATCAAAACATTGGAGAAGCAAAGAATGTCTACCTCTTTTTTTGTATGTAATAAAACATTCAAATTGAAATAGTAGAAACTACAAAGAAAAATAAGCTATTAGTTAAATACTAGAAACAGTGATTAACTTGTTCTAAAATTTAATTTTTGAACCAACAAATTTCTTTAATCAAGGAAATACGGTGGAGAAAGATTGTGAAAATGTAGTTTATCTCAAACACCCTCAACCATATTTTCCTTGGTTAAAAACATTCAATGGATCAATTAGAACCACCATCTTCATGAGTTGTTCAAGCAAGTTTAATGAAAAATGATATTTATTTTCTCTGTACCTCACTTGGCCTTTTATAGATGCGTTAGGTTTTATAAAATTTCCTTTTTTAGTTAAATACATTTTATAAAATTTAAATTGATATTATAATATTAAATATCACAATAATGTATTTTAAATATGTAATTATAGGAAATATATACTGTAGTCAAGATTATCAATATTTTTTTCCAAAATATTTATGTTTTTAAGATTTTGAAAAAGGTTCCTATAATTGTATTTTTTAGATCTTCAATAACTTTTTAACTTAAAAAACTATTTTTGTTATATATTACTATTTGTAATGAAACACACCTTTGCGAGCCATTGTAATAAAAAATTTAAGAAATTTTCACATGAAGAAAGAACGAGCACTCGTTCTATATTCCACATCAAAATATTACGAATAAAATTAAATAAAATCGTTGATTTACAAGTTTAATAGTTTTTTCAGAAAAATATCTTTTTTTTTTAACTCAACATAAACTTAAAATTATTTTTAAAAAATTAAAAGAGACATTACTTTTGTAATTTCAAAAAATACATTTAATGATTATTAGGAATTATTGATTCTGAATCTTTGTGTTTTAGATATTTTCGAAATCACATGACCATTTTAAAGTTACAATACAAAGGAATAATACATTATTCGTCACACATGGAAGTATATATGTCATTTTTGAACGATCAAGTAGAGTTTTTCTTCCTATTAAGATAGAAGCTACACGTTTTTTTGAAGACTAGATAATCATCTCAATACTCAAGTTTTTCAATTGCATGCAAGTTGGAGGAATATCAACTTTATTATTTATGTGTTAAAATTGAACCTTGAAGCTAGATCTTCTCGACTCCAGATACATCTTGCTTAGAAAAGCATTATATTATTGTGTTTAAATAAGAGTTAATGTCTAAGATGATCAAGTTTCAAAATATAAGTAAAAGGATATGCGAAGAATGAAGACTTATCTTTCGTGCAATTTGGGTCATTTTGTTACACAACCAGATTATACTTGTAATATAATAGGTTGTGTAAGATTTTATATCTCAGAGGAAGTTTTCACTGTATAAGAAACCCGGTATAATGTATAAAGTACCAATGTGGACGTCATAATCCCAAGTAATGACTTATCATATTAAGAATGATAAATAACGAAAGAAAATTATATACTTGAAAAAGAAAACCAAACACTTAACAAGTGAAGTACTAAAACAGATCCTCACATAGAATTTGCAATACTTTTGTTTGACAATACCTAGCATTGAGACAAATAAATGGTTTCTATCTCTTGAATGACATAACTCTATTATAATATTTAATTTGAAAATTTGTTTTTATTTTTTATTTAGATGGGTAATGTGTTAATTTAAAAGGTGTCGTTGATGGCTATTTTACTAAAGTTATATCAAGGTTAGGAAATTTGTCTCTTAAAGTTTCAATATAAATCTCTTATCATTTAGCCGTCAGATGTATGATATTTCTAACAAAAAATAATAATGTTTTCCTTTTTAATGTAAACTTGTTTGTTCATTTGTAACTGATATCGCGACAATAGCTATATAAATGTATATCTATGGGTTGTATTATATTATCAACATATATAATTTAACATATATATATATATATATATATATATATATATATATATATATATATATATATATATATATATGTATGTATTAAAATATCAAATGTTATGTTATTATTAATTTAATATATTGGTTTCGAATCATCAATATTCATGTCACTCTAGTCCTTTTTTATGAAAACATAGTCCTTTTTTTTATCAAAACATTGGAGAAGCAAAGAATGTCTACCTCTTTTTTTGTATGTAATAAAACATTCAAATTGAAATAGTAGAAACTACAAAGAAAAATAAGCTATTAGTTAAATACTAGAAACAGTGATTAACTTGTTCTAAAATTTAATTTTTGAACCAACAAATTTCTTTAATCAAGGAAATACGGTGGAGAAAGATTGTGAAAATGTAGTTTATCTCAAACACCCTCAACCATATTTTCCTTGGTTAAAAACATTCAATGGATCAATTAGAACCACCATCTTCATGAGTTGTTCAAGCAAGTTTAATGAAAAATGATATTTATTTTCTCTGTACCTCACTTGGCCTTTTATAGATGCGTTAGGTTTTATAAAATTTCCTTTTTTAGTTAAATACATTTTATAAAATTTAAATTGATATTATAATATTAAATATCACAATAATGTATTTTAAATATGTAATTATAGGAAATATATACTGTAGTCAAGATTATCAATATTTTTTTCCAAAATATTTATGTTTTTAAGATTTTGAAAAAGGTTCCTATAATTGTATTTTTTAGATCTTCAATAACTTTTTAACTTAAAAAACTATTTTTGTTATATATTACTATTTGTAATGAAACACACCTTTGCGAGCCATTGTAATAAAAAATTTAAGAAATTTTCACATGAAGAAAGAACGAGCACTCGTTCTATATTCCACATCAAAATATTACGAATAAAATTAAATAAAATCGTTGATTTACAAGTTTAATAGTTTTTTCAGAAAAATATCTTTTTTTTTTAACTCAACATAAACTTAAAATTATTTTTAAAAAATTAAAAGAGACATTACTTTTGTAATTTCAAAAAATACATTTAAGGATTATTAGGAATTATTGATTCTGAATCTTTGTGTTTTAGATATTTTCGAAATCACATGACCATTTTAAAGTTACAATACAAAGGAATAATACATTATTCGTCACACATGGAAGTATATATGTCATTTTTGAACGATCAAGTAGAGTTTTTCTTCCTATTAAGATAGAAGCTACACGTTTTTTTGAAGACTAGATAATCATCTCAATACTCAAGTTTTTCAATTGCATGCAAGTTGGAGGAATATCAACTTTATTATTTATGTGTTAAAATTGAACCTTGAAGCTAGATCTTCTCGACTCCAGATACATCTTGCTTAGAAAAGCATTATATTATTGTGTTTAAATAAGAGTTAATGTCTAAGATGATCAAGTTTCAAAATATAAGTAAAAGGATATGCGAAGAATGAAGACTTATCTTTCGTGCAATTTGGGTCATTTTGTTACACAACCAGATTATACTTGTAATATAATAGGTTGTGTAAAATTTTATATCTCAGAGGAAGTTTTCACTGTATAAGAAACCCGGTATAATGTATAAAGTACCAATGTGGACGTCATAATCCCAAGTAATGACTTATCATATTAAGAATGATAAATAACGAAAGAAAATTATATACTTGAAAAAGAAAACCAAACACTTAACAAGTGAAGTACTAAAACAGATCCTCACATAGAATTTGCAATACTTTTGTTTGACAATACCTAGCATTGAGACAAATAAATGGTTTCTATCTCTTGAATGACATAACTCTATTATAATATTTAATTTGAAAATTTGTTTTTATTTTTTATTTAGATGGGTAATGTGTTAATTTAAAAGGTGTCGTTGATGGCTATTTTACTAAAGTTATATCAAGGTTAGGAAATTTGTCTCTTAAAGTTTCAATATAAATCTCTTATCATTTAGCCGTCAGATGTATGATATTTCTAACAAAAAATAATAATGTTTTCCTTTTTAATGTAAACTTGTTTGTTCATTTGTAACTGATATCGCGACAATAGCTATATAAATGTATATCTATGGGTTGTATTATATTATCAACATATATAATTTAACATATATATATATATATATATATATATATATATACATATATATATATATATATGTATGTATTAAAATATCAAATGTTATGTTATTATTATTTTAATATATTGGTTTCGAATCATCAATATTCATGTCACTCTAGTCCTTTTTTATGAAAACATAGTCCTTTTTTTTATCAAAACATTGGAGAAGCAAAGAATGTCTACCTCTTTTTTTGTATGTAATAAAACATTCAAATTGAAATAGTAGAAACTACAAAGAAAAATAAGCTATTAGTTAAATACTAGAAACAGTGATTAACTTGTTCTAAAATTTAATTTTTGAACCAACAAATTTCTTTAATCAAGGAAATACGGTGGAGAAAGATTGTGAAAATGTAGTTTATCTCAAACACCCTCAACCATATTTTCCTTGGTTAAAAACATTCAATGGATCAATTAGAACCACCATCTATATGAGTTGTTCAAGCAAGTTTAATGAAAAATGATATTTATTTTCTCTGTACCTCACTTGGCCTTTTATAGATGCGTTAGGTTTTATAAAATTTCCTTTTTTAGTTAAATACATTTTATAAAATTTAAATTGATATTATAATATTAAATATCACAATAATGTATTTTAAATATGTAATTATAGGAAATATATACTGTAGTCAAGATTATCAATATTTTTTTCCAAAATATTTATGTTTTTAAGATTTTGAAAAAGGTTCCTATAATTGTATTTTTTAGATCTTCAATAACTTTTTAACTTAAAAAACAATTTTTGTTATATATTACTATTTGTAATGAAACACACCTTTGCGAGCCATTGTAATTAAAAATTTAAGAAATTTTCACATGAAGAAAGAACGAGCACTCGTTCTATATTCCACATCAAAATATTACGAATAAAATTAAATAAAATCGTTGATTTACAAGTTTAATAGTTTTTTCAGAAAAATATCTTTTTTTTTTTAACTCAACATAAACTTAAAATTATTTTTAAAAAATTAAAAGAGACATTACTTTTGTAATTTCAAAAAATACATTTAATGATTATTAGGAATTATTGATTCTGAATCTTTGTGTTTTAGATATTTTCGAAATCACATGACCATTTTAAAGTTACAATACAAAGGAATAATACATTATTCGTCACACATGGAAGTATATATGTCATTTTTGAACGATCAAGTAGAGTTTTTCTTCCTATTAAGATAGAAGCTACACGTTTTTTTGAAGACTAGATAATCATCTCAATACTCAAGTTTTTCAATTGCATGCAAGTTGGAGGAATATCAACTTTATTATTTATGTGTTAAAATTGAACCTTGAAGCTAGATCTTCTCGACTCCAGATACATCTTGCTTAGAAAAGCATTATATTATTGTGTTTAAATAAGAGTTAATGTCTAAGATGATCAAGTTTCAAAATATAAGTAAAAGGATATGCGAAGAATGAAGACTTATCTTTCGTGCAATTTGGGTCATTTTGTTACACAACCAGATTATACTTGTAATATAATAGGTTGTGTAAAATTTTATATCTCAGAGGAAGTTTTCACTGTATAAGAAACCCGGTATAATGTATAAAGTACCAATGTGGACGTCATAATCCCAAGTAATGACTTATCATATTAAGAATGATAAATAACGAAAGAAAATTATATACTTGAAAAAGAAAACCAAACACTTAACAAGTGAAGTACTAAAACAGATCCTCACATAGAATTTGCAATACTTTTGTTTGACAATACCTAGCATTGAGACAAATAAATGGTTTCTATCTCTTGAATGACATAACTCTATTATAATATTTAATTTGAAAATTTGTTTTTATTTTTTATTTAGATGGGTAATGTGTTAATTTAAAAGGTGTCGTTGATGGCTATTTTACTAAAGTTATATCAAGGTTAGGAAATTTGTCTCTTAAAGTTTCAATATAAATCTCTTATCATTTAGCCGTCAGATGTATGATATTTCTAACAAAAAATAATAATGTTTTCCTTTTTAATGTAAACTTGTTTGTTCATTTGTAACTGATATCGCGACAATAGCTATATAAATGTATATCTATGGGTTGTATTATATTATCAACATATATAATTTAACATATATATATATATATATATATATATATATATATACATATATATATATATATATATATGTATGTATTAAAATATCAAATGTTATGTTATTATTATTTTAATATATTGGTTTCGAATCATCAATATTCATGTCACTCTAGTCCTTTTTTATGAAAACATAGTCCTTTTTTTTATCAAAACATTGGAGAAGCAAAGAATGTCTACCTCTTTTTTTGTATGTAATAAAACATTCAAATTGAAATAGTAGAAACTACAAAGAAAAATAAGCTATTAGTTAAATACTAGAAACAGTGATTAACTTGTTCTAAAATTTAATTTTTGAACCAACAAATTTCTTTAATCAAGGAAATACGGTGGAGAAAGATTGTGAAAATGTAGTTTATCTCAAACACCCTCAACCATATTTTCCTTGGTTAAAAACATTCAATGGATCAATTAGAACCACCATCTATATGAGTTGTTCAAGCAAGTTTAATGAAAAATGATATTTATTTTCTCTGTACCTCACTTGGCCTTTTATAGATGCGTTAGGTTTTATAAAATTTCCTTTTTTAGTTAAATACATTTTATAAAATTTAAATTGATATTATAATATTAAATATCACAATAATGTATTTTAAATATGTAATTATAGGAAATATATACTGTAGTCAAGATTATCAATATTTTTTTCCAAAATATTTATGTTTTTAAGATTTTGAAAAAGGTTCCTATAATTGTATTTTTTAGATCTTCAATAACTTTTTAACTTAAAAAACAATTTTTGTTATATATTACTATTTGTAATGAAACACACCTTTGCGAGCCATTGTAATTAAAAATTTAAGAAATTTTCACATGAAGAAAGAACGAGCACTCGTTCTATATTCCACATCAAAATATTACGAATAAAATTAAATAAAATCGTTGATTTACAAGTTTAATAGTTTTTTCAGAAAAATATCTTTTTTTTTTTAACTCAACATAAACTTAAAATTATTTTTAAAAAATTAAAAGAGACATTACTTTTGTAATTTCAAAAAATACATTTAATGATTATTAGGAATTATTGATTCTGAATCTTTGTGTTTTAGATATTTTCGAAATCACATGACCATTTTAAAGTTACAATACAAAGGAATAATACATTATTCGTCACACATGGAAGTATATATGTCATTTTTGAACGATCAAGTAGAGTTTTTCTTCCTATTAAGATAGAAGCTACACGTTTTTTTGAAGACTAGATAATCATCTCAATACTCAAGTTTTTCAATTGCATGCAAGTTGGAGGAATATCAACTTTATTATTTATGTGTTAAAATTGAACCTTGAAGCTAGATCTTCTCGACTCCAGATACATCTTGCTTAGAAAAGCATTATATTATTGTGTTTAAATAAGAGTTAATGTCTAAGATGATCAAGTTTCAAAATATAAGTAAAAGGATATGCGAAGAATGATGTAATACCCGGTATTATAATTGTCCAATTACCAATTCTAAACTAAATTGAGATGAGTAATGGATAAATATGACACACATTCTTACTAATAGGTTTATCATTTAAACCATGTCAATTAGTGAGAGTGAGGGTATTATGGACATTTCCACTTAAATAAAGAATTAGGGATATGTTTGGAGGGTCATTCTATTCTATTTTTCAAACCAGAATTCTGATTTGGTAGAGAGAAAGAGAGGAGAACGTGGGAAGAGAGGAAGAGAAGAGGAAATCTCAAACTTGGTTCAAAGCCCTTGCATGCAACAGATTCTGATCCAATCCTTGCTTCTACCTTCTAGCTTCAGCATCTTCTTCATCACCATCTTCCTTCTTCTTTGAGGTGAGTCCTTTAGATAGAAACTTTGGGTTTGCATGTGAGGGTTCTTATTTGGGGAAATTGGGAATGTGAGTAATATATATGAATCAAATGCTAATACTTGTTGGATTCTGATTAAATCCTCATCTACTGCTGATTTTAATTGTGGTTGTGTACCCTAAATTCGTTGGAACTGAGTTGGTAGTGTAGGGATTATTTTAGAAGCTCTTTTGGGACTGTCTTGGACTGTATAAAACTCAGAAAAATGGCTCTGGTTCAGTGTAACCGGTTACGGGTTTTGGTGTAACCGGTTACGCTGTTAAAAATCAGACAATCTGGGCATTTTGCGTGACCGTAACCGGTTACGGGTCCTGGTGTAACCGGTTACACTGGGCGCAGAAGGAAAAACTCAGTAACATGGAAAATTCATATCTCCCGTTCCGTACGCCCGATTGACGCGTACTATATAGCGTTAGAAAGCTAATTAAATGTACTATCTAGGAAAATTGGCTTTGGTGTTTAAATAATATTTTTCGATATATCTGATATACCTTAAGTTGAAAGTGCGACACTGAAACTATGTAAATTGTGTGTAGTTGGACTAAATCAGTTCATTATTTCTAATTGCTATATTTTGCTGAAATGAGAATGCTACATTATGATGAAGTATGAACATTCTATTGATGCCCGTTGTTTTGGTTAAACAATCGGAGTTGTTTGTTTGTGTGCTGTTAACGTTTGCTTACGTGTGTGTGTGCTGAATCGAAGTAGACCCGGTACTAAGTTACGATTCGGACCACGGGTCCTTGAGTTGTCTATGGGACTGCCCTGATCTTGGATCCCAGAGGCACATACCTGAACTACCGTTGCAGTGTGCTTGTGAGGGCCTGGAGGCGTCTTACTCACTTGCTGTATACACACTTGCGTGCTCGGTATGATGGCGTTATGCGGCTAAGTAAGCCTACGCATGACAGGTAAACCATCTCTAATGATGCCATGTAGGCTACATCATTAGGTTCCTACCCGGATGGGCTCATGCGTCGAGACGGCGTGTTACAGTTGCTGTTAACACCACGTGCGTACAGATGGTTAATGGGACGGTGTCGCCTCTTAGGCAAGGTCACCTCGCAGCCTCGTAGGCTTGTGCGAACCCGTTTAACCATTCTTGCAGGGTGCTTGTGTAAGTCTCTCGACATATAGGCGTGGGTGAACCCACCGAGGGTGTGTTAGTAACTTAGTCTAGTGGTATTAACGTACTTCTGGATTCCCCGTCATGGATGCGGGTATTGCATACTTGGTTGCTATCCAATGTGTATTTGCTTGAGACAAGTCCAATGGTGGACGAGTCGCTTGTTTACTCCGTGCTTGTACCGGAAGTGAGAGTAACCCCGAATCCATGGTGGATTCGTGTATTCTTGTATGTTCCCTTTAGACCCGAGTGGACTAATAGGATAGGTGGACTCACTGAGATTTAGTAATCTCATCCCACTCCAATTATTATTTTTCAGGTGGTTCGAGGCAAGATCGCGGTAAGGGAAAGATGGATTAGATCTCTTGGCGGTGCTTGGATGTTTCTTTTAGTTTCTCATCGTGCTTATTACTTTGTGTATTTTGGACATGTACTATTATGATGTACTTGTATTATGGCCATGATACATTCGGCTTTTTTTGTACTCGTGTACTTATACTTTCCGCTGCAAAACATTATGTATTTTGTTGTCTTATGAACCATTTATAATACTTTATGCATATTATTCTAGACAAATATGTGTGGGGTGTTACAGTTGGTATCAGAGCAGGTCGATCCTCGACTTTGCTAAGACACATCATAATGCAGTACAATTCTGCCTCATATGTGTATAATCAGTATGATTCCTTATGTCTTATTTATGGCATTGAGTCTGATCAGCTTGATTCCATGCGTAGGACAGACAGGGAGATGGCTGAGCAACGCAGAGGTCCCGGAAGGCCCAGAACGAGGAATGTGGAGCCCGAGCAACCAGCCGGAGGTGCAGGCGTGCCTTGGCAACAGATGATGCAGCAGATGATGCAGCAGAATCAGATGATGGCTCAAATGATGCAAGGCATGCAAGGACAACAACCTCCTACTCAAGCTCCCGTACCTCAAGCTGCAGCTGGACCAGATTTTCGTGCCTTCTTCAGGATGGATCCTCCGGAGTTCGTTGGTGGACTTGACTCACTCTTGGCTCATGATTGGTTAGCTGGTATGGAGAGGGTGTTTCAAGCTATTCAGTGTACTGAAGAAGAGAAGGTGATCTTTGCTACTCAGAAGATGAAGGGACCAGCTCTTAGGTGGTGGAACACTGCATCCACTTATTTCACCACACAGGAGATTCCTAAGGATTGGCAACACTTCAAGGTGGCATTCTTGGAGAAGTATTTTCCTAATAGTGTGAGAACTCAGAAGGAGCGAGAATTTCAGAACTTCAAACAAGGTGACATGTCTGTTTCAGAATATGCAGAGAAGTTCGAGGACTTGGCAGACTACTCCAGACAAGCTGTTTATGCTCCAGATGAACTATGGAAGATTGATCAGTTCATGATGGGTTTGAGGGCCGACATTGCTCATAGTGTTTCCCAAAGAGAGTTCACCACTTATGCTGAATGTTTGAGGCAATGCTACATTGCCGAAAACAGCTTGAAGAGGGTTCAAGAAGAGAGGAACCAGAACAGGACTAACTTTAGGGAGCAAGGGAGGTCTGCTCAAAACTTGAGGCCCCGTAATCCTCCACCAAAGATGAAGCAAAGCCACGGTGACCGTTTTCCCCGACCACCCTTTTGTGATAAGTGTAGGAAGAAGCACACTGGAAATTGTGAAGCTTATCCGGGTAGATGTTTTGAGTGTGGTGAGCAAGGTCACATGATGAGGAATTGTCCGAAGAAGAGAGCTCCAGAGAAGACTGCAGGTCGAGTTTACACTTTGGATTCGAGAAAGGCCAAGGGAAACAACAATCTCATTGCGGGTACGTGTTATGTTAACAATCAACCTTTATGTGTTTTAGTTGATTGTGGAGCCACTCATTCCTTTGTCTCTACTGAGTGTGTTTACCGACTTGGTTTGGAAGCTATTCCATTATCCAATCCTATGATTATTTCTTCGGCAACGGATGATACCGTGGAAGCTCGACTAATTTGTAAAGATTGTTCAGTCTCTTTTAACGGTCGTGACTTCCCGATTGATCTAATTTGCTTACCCCTCAAAAAGCTTGATGTTATTCTAGGGATGGATTGGTTGTCTCTTAACTCGGTATACATTGGTTGCAAAGAGAAGGCCATATTCATTCCTGCTGAAGAGACATCTTCTGACGATGCAATTGCCAAGTTGATAGAAGGTACAATCAGCTCGGTTAATTATCTCTTTTCTCAAGAAAGATCCTTTCTTTTAGTTCTTTCCAAGGAGCCTTCTGTGAGGATTGAATTGTCGGAAATTCCGGTGGTGTGCGAATTTCCTGATGTATTTCCTGAGGATATCACCTCTCTTCCTCCGGAAAGAGAAGCGTAATTCTCGATCGATCTTGTTCCTGGGACAGCCCCAGTTTCCATCACTCCTTATAGGATGTCTCCTATTGAACTCAGAGAATTGAAACGTTAATTGGAAGAGCTTCTTGCTAAGCATTTCATTCAACCCAGTGTCTCTCCATGGGGAGCCCCTGTTCTTTTAGTGAAGAAGAAAGACGGAAGTATGCGTCTGTGCATCGATTATCGTCAGCTGAACAAAGTCACCATAAAGAACAAATATCCTTTACCGCGGATTGATGACCTCCTAGATCAGTTGAAAGGAGCCAGTGTGTTCTCGAAGATTGATCTTAGGTCAGGGTACCATCAAATCCGAGTGAAGAGCTCTGATGTGCCTAAGACTGCTTTCAGGACTCGATATGGTCACTACGAGTTTTTGGTTATGCCTTTTGGTGTGACTAATGCTCCGGCAGTTTTCATGGATTACATGAATCGAATCTTTCAGCCATATCTGGACCAGTTTGTGGTGATTTTCATTGATGATATTCTTGTGTATTCTCGCACTCCTGAAGACCACGAAGAACACTTGCGGATTGTGTTATCTACTCTTCGAGAGAAACAGTTGTATGCCAAATTCAGTAAGTGTGAGTTTTGGCTATCCGAAGTAAGTTTTCTTGGTCACGTCATCTCAGGAGGAGGCGTAGCGGTGGATCCTTCTAAAGTAGAAGCAGTAGTGAACTGGGAGAGGCCAAAGAGTGTGACTGAAGTCAGAAGCTTCCTAGGCTTGGCAGGTTATTACCGGAGATTTATCATGGGGTTTGCTAAGTTAGCCTTACCATTGACAAAGCTTATGCGTAAGGAGGTTGCTTTTGAATGGGACTCCGAGTGTGAGCAAAGTTTCCAGAAACTTAAGAAGAAGTTGACTACTGCACCAGTGTTAGTGATTCCGGATCCAAACCGATCTTATGAGGTGTTCTGTGACGCTTCTAAGAAAGGTTTAGGAGGAGTATTGATGCAGGATGGTCAGGTGGTAGCTTATGCGTCTCGACAGTTGAGATCTCATGAAGAGAATTACCCGACCCATGATCTTGAGCTTGCTGCAATAATCTTTGCACTCAAGGTGTGGCGACATTACCTATATGGCGTTCACTTTGAGATGTTCAGTGATCATAAAAGCTTGAGATATCTCTTTAACCAGAAGGAGTTGAATATGCGACAAAGGAGATGGATGGAGTACCTAAAGGATTATGACTTTGAATTGAAGTATCATCCAGGAAAGGCTAACAAAGTGGCAGATGCTTTAAGCAGGAAGGAATTTAGAGTTGCTGAATTGATGATGTTAGAACATGGATTGTTAGAAAAGTTTCGAGATCTTAACCTTCAGTTTGAATGGACACCCAATGGTGTGTTGATCAGTAACTTGAACATCCAGAATGAGCTGCGAGAAAGAATTCGGATATCCCAAGGGTACGACGAGCACTTGCAAGCGAGCGAAGGCATGCCTGATTTTGTGAGGGCACCTGATGGAGTAATCTTGTTTAAGCAACGAATGTGTGTACCTAATGATTTTGAGTTGAAGCGTTTGATTCTGGATGAAGCCCACAAGAGTAAATTTTCTATTCATCCTGGATCGACCAAAATGTATCAAGACTTGAAGAAGGACTTTTGGTGGCCAGGGATGAAGAAGGAGATTGCAGAGTATGTGGCACAATGTCCCATTTGCCAACAGATTAAGATTGAGCATCAGAGACCAGGAGGAATGTTGCAACCATTGGAGGTACCAACGTGGAAATGGGATTCTATCTCTATGGATTTCATTGTGGGATTACCTCGTACTCGAGGCGGACATGATTCTATATGGGTGATAGTGGACAGGTTGACTAAGTCTGCTCACTTTTTACCTGTAAAGACCACTCACAAGGTGATTCATCTCGCAAGGCTTTTTATAGCAGAGATTGTACGGTTGCATGGCGTGCCGTCCAGTATAGTGTCTGATCGTGATCCAAAATTCACTTCAAGATTTTGGAAGTTGTTTCATAAAGAATTGGGGACTAGACTGGACATGAGTAGGTCTAACCATCCTCAATCCGATGGGCAGACGGAGAGGACGATCCAGACAATAGAGGATATGTTGAGAGCTTGCATACTAGAAGAAGGTGGGAGTTGGAAGGATCATTTACCGTTGGTAGAGTTCGCTTATAATAACAGTTACCATGCTAGTTTGGGTATGGCCCCCTATGAAGCTCTATACGGGAGGAAGTGTCGATCACCACTATGTTGGGCAGAGGTAGGAGAGAAGAGTATTCTTGGGCCGGAGATCATACAAGAGACTACCGAGAAAGTCAAGATAATCCAAGAAAATCTTAAGAAAGCCCAAGACCGACAAAAGAACTATGCGGACAGGCGAAGGAGACCTTTAGAATTTGAAGTTGGTGATCATGTGTATTTGAAGGTCACTCCAAGATTGAGGTTGGGAGGACAGTTCAAAACACGAAAGCTCTGTCCGAGGTATGTGGGACCATATCAGATTATGAGTCGGGTAGGTGAAGTGGCTTATCAGTTGGCATTACCACCTTCACTATCCGGGCTGCATGACGTATTCCACGTGTCCCCGCTCCGAAAGTTCGTACCTGATACCTTTCATCCTATTCTTCCGGATTCTGTTGAAGTAGAACCAGATCTTACCTATGATCCCCAACCTTACTGTATCCTGGAGCGTGCGAGCAAGTCTCTCCGGAGTAAAGAGATACCTATCGTGAAGGTGATGTGGGATGAGACGCGTCCTGAAGAGGCTACTTGGGAGCTCGAGTCAGAGATGCGGGAATCCTACCCTCACTTATTTTGGTAAGTTTCTTCGAATTCGAGGACGAATTCTATTTAAGGGGGGGAGAATGTAATACCCGGTATTATAATTGTCCAATTACCAATTCTAAACTAAATTGAGATGAGTAATGGATAAATATGACACACATTCTTACTAATAGGTTTATCATTTAAACCATGTCAATTAGTGAGAGTGAGGGTATTATGGACATTTCCACTTAAATAAAGAATTAGGGATATGTTTGGAGGGTCATTTTATTCTATTTTTCAAACCAGAATTCTGATTTGGTAGAGAGAAAGAGAGGAGAACGTGGGAAGAGAGGAAGAGAAGAGGAAATCTCAAACTTGGTTCAAAGCCCTTGCATGCAACAGATTCTGATCCAATCCTTGCTTCTACCTTCTAGCTTCAGCATCTTCTTCATCACCATCTTCCTTCTTCTTTGAGGTGAGTCCTTTAGATAGAAACTTTGGGTTTGCATGTGAGGGTTCTTATTTGGGGAAATTGGGAATGTGAGTAATATATATGAATCAAATTCTAATACTTGTTGGATTCTGATTAAATCCTCATCTACTGCTGATTTTAATTGTGGTTGTGTACCCTAAATTCGTTGGAACTGAGTTGGTAGTGTAGGGATTATTTTAGAAGCTCTTTTGGGACTGTCTTGGACTGTATAAAACTCAGAAAAATGGCTCTGGTTCAGTGTAACCGGTTACGGGTTTTGGTGTAACCGGTTACGCTGTTAAAAATCAGACAATCTGGGCATTTTGCGTGACCGTAACCGGTTACGGGTCCTGGTGTAACCGGTTACACTGGGCGCAGAAGGAAAAACTCAGTAACTTGGAAAATTCATATCTCCCGTTCCGTACGCCCGATTGACGCGTACTATATACCGTTAGAAAGCTAATTAAATGTACTATCTAGGAAAATTGGCTTTGGTGTTTAAATAATATTTTTCGATATATCTGATATACCTTAAGTTGAAAGTGCGACACTGAAACTATGTAAATTGTGTGTAGTTGGACTAAATCAGTTCATTATTTCTAATTGCTATATTTTGCTGAAATGAGAATGCTACATTATGATGAAGTATGAACATTCTATTGATGCCCGTTGTTTTGGTTAAACAATCGGAGTTGTTTGTTTGTGTGCTGTTAACGTTTGCTTACGTGTGTGTGCTGAATCGAAGTAGACCCGGTACTAAGTTACGATTCGGACCACGGGTCCTTGAGTTGTCTATGGGACTGCCCTGATCTTGGATCCCAGAGGCACATACCTGAACTACCGTTGCAGTGTGCTTGTGAGGGCCTGGAGGCGTCTTACTCACTTGCTGTATACACACTTGCGTGCTCGGTATGATGGCGTTATGCGGCTAAGTAAGCCTACGCATGACAGGTAAACCATCTCTAATGATGCCATGTAGGCTACATCATTAGGTTCCTACCCGGATGGGCTCATGCGTCGAGACGGCGTGTTACACTTGCTGTTAACACCACGTGCGTACAGATGGTTAATGGGACGGTGTCGCCTCTTAGGCAAGGTCACCTCGCAGCCTCGTAGGCTTGTGCGAACCCGTTTAACCATTCTTGCAGGGTGCTTGTGTAAGTCTCTCGACATATAGGCGTGGGTGAACCCACCGAGGGTGTGTTAGTAACTTAGTCTAGTGGTATTAACGTACTTCTGGATTCCCCGTCATGGATACGGGTATTGCATACTTGGTTGCTATCCAATGTGTATTTGCTTGAGACAAGTCCAATGGTGGACGAGTCGCTTGTTTACTCCGTGATTGTACCGGAAGTTAGAGTAACCCCGAATCCATGGTGGATTCGTGTATTCTTGTATGTTCCCTTTAGACCCGAGTGGACTAATAGGATAGGTGGACTCACTGAGATTTAGTAATCTCATCCCACTCCAATTATTATTTTTCAGGTGGTTCGAGGCAAGATCGCGGTAAGGGAAAGATGGATTAGATCTCTTGGCGGTGCTTGGATGTTTCTTTTAGTTTCTCATCGTGCTTATTACTTTGTGTATTTTGGACATGTACTATTATGATGTACTTGTATTATGGCCATGATACATTCGGCTTTTTTTGTACTCGTGTACTTCTACTTTCCGCTGCAAAACATTATGTATTTTGTTGTCTTATGAACCATTTATAATACTTTATGCATATTATTCTAGACAAATATGTGTGGGGTGTTACAAATGAAGACTTATCTTTCGTGCAATTTGGGTCATTTTGTTACACAACCAGATTATACTTGTAATATAATAGGTTGTGTAAGATTTTATATCTCAGAGGAAGTTTTCACTGTATAAGAAACCCGGTATAATGTATAAAGTACCAATGTGGACGTCATAATCCCAAGTAATGACTTATCATATTAAGAATGATAAATAACGAAAGAAAATTATATACTTGAAAAAGAAAACCAAACACTTAACAAGTGAAGTACTAAAACAGATCCTCACATAGAATTTGCAATACTTTTATTTGACAATACCTAGCATTGAGACAAATAAATGGTTTCTATCTCTTGAATGACATAACTCTATTATAATATTTAATTTGAAAATTTGTTTTTATTTTTTATTTAGATGGGTAATGTGTTAATTTAAAAGGTGTCGTTGATGGCTATTTTACTAAAGTTATATCAAGGTTAGGAAATTTGTCTCTTAAAGTTTCAATATAAATCTCTTATCATTTAGCCGTCAGATGTATGATATTTCTAACAAAAAATAATAATGTTTTCCTTTTTAATGTAAACTTGTTTGTTCATTTGTAACTGATATCGCGACAATAGCTATATAAATGTATATCTATGGGTTGTATTATATTATCAACATATATAATTCAACATATATATATATATATATATATATATATATATATATATATATATATATATATATATATCTATGTATGTATTAAAATATCAAATGTTATGTTATTATTAATTTAATATATTGGTTTCGAATCATCAATATTCATGTCACTCTAGTCCTTTTTTATGAAAACATAGTCCTTTTTTTTATCAAAACATTGGAGAAGCAAAGAATGTCTACCTCTTTTTTTGTATGTAATAAAACATTCAATTTGAAATAGTAGAAACTACAAAGAAAAATAAGCTATTAGTTAAATACTAGAAACAGTGATTAACTTGTTCTAAAATTTAATTTTTGAACCAACAAATTTCTTTAATCAAGGAAATACGGTGGAGAAAGATTGTGAAAATGTAGTTTATCTCAAACACCCTCAACCATATTTTCCTTGGTTAAAAACATTCAATGGATCAATTAGAACCACCATCTTCATGAGTTGTTCAAGCAAGTTTAATGAAAAATGATATTTATTTTCTCTGTACCTCACTTGGCCTTTTATAGATGCGTTAGGTTTTATAAAATTTCCTTTTTTAGTTAAATACATTTTATAAAATTTAAATTGATATTATAATATTAAATATCACAATAATGTATTTTAAATATGTAATTATAGGAAATATATACTGTAGTCAAGATTATCAATATTTTTTTCCAAAATATTTATGTTTTTAAGATTTTGAAAAAGGTTCCTATAATTGTATTTTTTTAGATATTCAATAACTTTTTAACTTAAAAAACTATTTTTGTTATATATTACTATTTGTAATGAAACACACCTTTGCGAGCCATTGTAATAAAAAATTTAAGAAATTTTCACATGAAGAAAGAACGAGCACTCGTTCTATATTCCACATCAAAATATTACGAATAAAATTAAATAAAATCGTTGATTTACAAGTTTAATAGTTTTTTCAGAAAAATATCTTTTTTTTTAACTCAACATAAACTTAAAATTATTTTTAAAAAATTAAAAGAGACATTACTTTTGTAATTTCAAAAAATACATTTAATGATTATTAGGAATTATTGATTCTGAATCTTTGTGTTTTAGATATTTTCGAAATCACATGACCATTTTAAAGTTACAATACAAAGGAATAATACATTATTCGTCACACATGGAAGTATATATGTCATTTTTGAACGATCAAGTAGAGTTTTTCTTCCTATTAAGATAGAAGCTACACGTTTTTTTGAAGACTAGATAATCATCTCAATACTCAAGTTTTTCAATTGCATGCAAGTTGGAGGAATATCAACTTTATTATTTATGTGTTAAAATTGAACCTTGAAGCTAGATCTTCTCGACTCCAGATACATCTTGCTTAGAAAAGCATTATATTATTGTGTTTAAATAAGAGTTAATGTCTAAGATGATCAAGTTTCAAAATATAAGTAAAAGGATATGCGAAGAATGAAGACTTATCTTTCGTGCAATTTGGGTCATTTTGTTACACAACCAGATTATACTTGTAATATAATAGGTTGTGTAAGATTTTATATCTCAGAGGAAGTTTTCACTGTATAAGAAACCCGGTATAATGTATAAAGTACCAATGTGGACGTCATAATCCCAAGTAATGACTTATCATATTAAGAATGATAAATAACGAAAGAAAATTATATACTTGAAAAAGAAAACCAAACACTTAACAAGTGAAGTACTAAAACAGATCCTCACATAGAATTTGCAATACTTTTGTTTGACAATACCTAGCATTGAGACAAATAAATGGTTTCTATCTCTTAATGACATAACTCTATTATAATATTTAATTTGAAAATTTGTTTTTATTTTTTATTTAGATGGGTAATGTGTTAATTTAAAAGGTGTCGTTGATGGCTATTTTACTAAAGTTATATCAAGGTTAGGAAATTTGTCTCTTAAATTTTCAATATAAATCTCTTATCATTTAGCCGTCAGATGTATGATATTTCTAACAAAAAATAATAATGTTTTCCATTTTAATGTAAACTTGTTTGTTCATTTATAACTGATATCGCGACAATAGCTATATAAATGTATATCTATGGGTTGTATCATATTATCAACATATATAATTTAACATATATATATATATATATATATATATATATATATATATATATATATATATATATATATATATATATATATATATATATATATATATATATATATATATATATATATATATATATATATATATATATATATGTAATACCCTACCAATATGCGTCTAGAATCATATCAGTAAAATATTAATAACTGGTACTAAGTACAAACAAAAGCCAGGAATAATGACATAAATTGTATACATTTATAAATCATCTCGAAGATGGATACAATGAATATGTCTACACAACTATAATAGTATACAGCGGAAGAAAATATTAAGCACGGTCTTCATGACATCCGATCAAGGCTCTTGATCAAAGCACCTAATGAACCTCAAACTTGCATGGTACCTGAAAAAATAATAAGATGAGTTCCCCTATCTTATGGGTCCCTCTCGGCACTACAGGGTACATGTTATCATCTACAGATCCATCTCAGATCCTAAGGTTTCCTCATTATCCAGTACAAGAAAGCCTATCAACTCGTAGCTCCACGATTTAGTGTCTACTGACCACCCGATTGGATACTCTTAAAACATATCGCATGTTCATATATTAGGTATATATTTCTTCCAGGACAGGTCTTTCGGACTTACTTGCCCATCTGCTCTCAAAACAAGACCTAGAAGCATACCTTTTAAATCTACATGGTAATTAAGTCATATAGACTATATGGAATCCTGGAATTGACATTGAATCGCGTCGCACGATTCAACTCCTCAAAACCATGGAATTCCAACTCCGAACCGCATCACACGATTCAAATCATCAACAATATGGACCATAGGGAAACATGGATTCTCATCGAATTGCATCGCACAATTTAGCTCATCGAATCCATGAAATCAACTCCGAATTGAATCACACGATTCGAATCCTCAATAATATGGACCGCAGGGAAACATGGATTCTCATCGAATTGCATCGCACAATTCAACTCATCAAATCCATGGAATCAACTCCGAATCGCATCACACGATTCGAATCCTCAATAATGAGAATGATAAGGGGAAGGTATTGGTTCGCATCCCCGGGAGTTCATCCCCGGAGAATACTCCTGAACTATAGAGCACCAATGAATCCCGAGCGTCACACCCGAGAAGGACCTTCATATATGGCCTGGGAGCATCCTTGGACATCGCATCACAAGGACAACCACATATAAGTAACAAGCATCGCACCGGTTACTACCCTCATGCCCATTATGTAACCCTTGTCCACGGCACAACCTTGTTAGTTGACCTTCGTTAATCCTTCACAATATGCATTCTAAGAATTACCTCACAATTATGTTTATTGAGTAAACATCCTTTTAACACTTATGTTAATTGTAGAACCTTTCATCTCTTGGTCCATATAACTCAATCCGTCATTAAATGTGTTAATTATCTTTAATTAATCATGTATTATAATTAGGTTAGTTTATATAAACCCAAGAGTCAATCATACATGTAGCATACTAAATTTTCACCAAGTTATACTTTTATTAAACAAGATACAAGATATACACTTGGATTTTATTAATATTTAGGAGTATGATATAGTTATGGAAGCTTAGGCATCTCATAGCCCTTTCCGTTAGCTTTCCAACGATATAAAATTTGCGTCAATCGGATATACGATGCAAAAGTTATGAATTTTCGAAGATTCAGAAAAGCTGCCCAAACAGTGATGTAACGGGTTACATGAATCATGTAACCGGTTACATGACCCAAAAACTGCGTTTTTCACCCTTTTTCACACATGTAACCGGTTACATCAACCATGTAACCGGTTACATCGCTGACAGACCCAGAAATTCTGCATTTTAATGGTGTTATTCTATACCAGTTCCATTCCAAACCATTCCAAACTTCCAATATCATTCCAAAATCATACAATTTCATTTATATAGCAGAAACAAACTACACATGCATAATCTAACAACATGAAATTCATAAATTTCTCATCAATCCCCAAAACCCCAATTCATGCCAAAATTCTCAATTCTCCTACCCCAAGTTCCTATCTATGGAACTCACCTCAAAACTGAACTTGATGAAGATGGTGAAGAAGATTCTGACTTGATGATGGAAGAAGCTGTCCAGAACAAAAGTAGAAGATGATGAATCAAGGTATTGAAGTTGTTCTTGTAGCATGCAAGATGAGATGATGGAGATTGAGCTCAAAATGGACTTTCTCCTTTTTCCTTCCTTCCTCTCTCTCACGCCTCCTCTCCACTTCTCTCCCCCAATTTTGATTCCTCCATGGTAATATGATGAAAATGCAAGGTTAGAGGAATTAAAACACATAACTAATCTTCTTAGGTCAAAGTACCACTTTGTCCTTCAACTATGTCATATTTACCAATATGCCATTTGGTTCAATTCCAACCATCTCCTTCTTATTCCAACTAATTCCTTAGAATTTCTAACACTTCTCTTAACAACTATTAATTATCCATAGGTCTCATGCTTAGAGAAATAGGGGTGTTACATTCTCCCCCCCTTAAATAGAATTCGCCCTCGAATTCCCTTCAATTTCCAAGATAAAGAGCTTCTTCATATCTTCTTCTAACAAGAGTGGGAATGCCTCATATGTTCCTCCCTTGGGTAACCATACGACTCCATAGAATTATATCCCATTCAATAAAACACAACCCTTCGATACACTTGTGTCCCAACCCTCTATATTGGTCACCTAAATCATTACATAAACCTGCCTCTTCTGATACGCCTTTTTGGTACGCTTAGGCACAGATCTTCCCATGGTAGCAACCCTTACATCTTTGCACTGAGTCTTAATAGCTATATACACCAGTACCCCTCTTAATCGGATGGGTCGCACATCGACTCCAATCTGCGTCTAATCCGTAACCTCTTACTCATGCACGCCGTTGGTTTCCCACATCTTTTCTCTTGGTTCCTTGGTTTGCCTCCAATCTAAGGAATCCTTGTTACTACTTTCATATCTAACAATGATATTCCAGATTCAATACTGCAAGAATCCATATGGAGTCACACAGGTGCTTGCTAAGTCCTTGGGTCTTGACTTCAAATTCCCAAACGCTTACAAAATTGGTTCCAAATCTACATTCACTATACAACAGCAACTTTGCTACTTCGATCCTCCATTTGATCTTGGTCGGAACAACTGACGCCGAAATCCAAAAGAGCGTACAATTCCTGTAACTATCCATCTTGATAGCTAATTATTTCACACAAGGTCCTGCCAATGAGGAGCGAGCTCTAAAGGTTGACCTGCAACGTCGCTCAAATTTTCCACATACACTAACAATAGTACCAGACATAGTCGCAATAAGACTACGTCAAGTAAAATCCTCTACCTACTTCCAGCATTTCCAATGGTCACAATACTCCTTCCAATATTCACAAGCTAACCCACGAAACTTCTGATTACACCTCGACCATAATGTCCATCTATACCAGTCCATCGAAAGTCTTCTATAGATTATGGTAGATCCTCGAGAGTCTATGATGAACGAAACATTACTTTGTCGATTACATCTGCGGAAGGTATCCCCATACATACCTACTACAGGCATATTTCATTCTTCTTTGTCTGTTGCACTACTCTGATCTCAACTGGTCACACACTTCACGAAACCCTCTAAGCCATATTGTGTCCATAATCCACTTGGCTTCATTACTCTATCACGCTCAATCCCTTAGTAGCAACAATTCCTTCTTGGTATTCGTCCAATTTCGATACGTGCTAGTGTCTTAACCACACTCACCAACACTACTCTTTGAGGTCGGGTAGTTCCTAACATCGGGTCACTAAATACCCCATCATCCTTGGAGAATTCTCCTTAGAATAGAACCTTTATCGTACACATCGTTTTCAGAATGTCTGAAACTGAGTATTCGCCAAATATGAATTCATCTTACTTTACTAGTTCCCGCATTGTATAGTTGATACGATAACTCTGTCAACCTTTCCATAACTTATTCCCCATCATATGTCTTCATACTGATGGTATGTTAAAATCTCTAATAACTCATGTGACTCATTGATATATAATCCTTTCACACTCGCAGTTCAACCACACAGTCATCTAAATGCCTTTTCATTTCCGAATCCAACACTAAACTGACTTCCTCGGCCGCATTCCCCAATGCAGCATTTCTAGCAATTAAAGTGTAGATCATAATGCAAAGAATCATACTTCGCTCCTTAGACATTCTCCTTTGAATTTCTACGACACTCCCAAAACCAATGTGTCTCTTCCTTTCGGAGACTGAAATTCTTCCACTACTGAGGATCTACAAATACTCCTCTAGATACAATTAACATCGAGTTAACCCAAGACATACTTCATTTATTCTAACACTGATCACCAATGTTAAAGAATGGCCACAAAATACGCTGGTCGAAATATGATAATCACACACACATTCCCATCTCGGGAACCACACATAAAGGCTAACTGACTCCAACGGAACAAGAAACATCTACGATGTAGAATCTAAAATTCTCACGCGATCACGACCACCCAAGGTCTCCTCATAGCGTAGCATTAGAATCTAATCCACCTCGTTGTTGCCTGCTCGTATAATCTCCAATCATCGAGTGCAACATTTGAATTTTTATCCCACCTACCTTATGAGAATCTGGATCCGCGTCTCACGATTACCAATCTCATCCTACCTTGAGTTCCAGATCAACATCTCCCACATCTGCCGGGAGAGGATGACTCACGCGCCTCGTGCACGATAGCGATACTGCAGCATTATACTTGTCTGGTAGTACTAACATGGTGGTCCAACTCCGAGGCCATGCACTCAAGTAACCTAGCCAGAAGCGTATAACGATCTCCACCTGTATCATATAGCCACGACCGATAATAATCGAGCATGTCCCAACTGAGGTCATCGCTACTCAGTTCCTTCTAGTCACATGTTCAAGGTTTACCTCCCCCGAACGCAACAAATTAGATCAACTTGCTACGAATCCAGTTCAAGTTCCTATGCCAGGTGTGATCTCACTCTTGGGTACGCACGAGAGATTCCCAAATGATAACACCCACCATATAGGAATATCATGGTTACAAATAACACTCATCTATTACGTTCAAACTACCAGTGCTTTAGACAACCGCTAGTTCAATTCATCTAAGTACTCAACACCTAGCGTAGTTCTACGGCTTATCACGGGATTAGATGATTCACAACTAGAAGGGAACATGGCTTACTGCACTCTGTATATCCATCCACTCGGTTACCTCCTGGCATAGTTCTAGGACTCGCGCATTTTAGAATAACCAGGAGATGCAGTAGTTTCCTCCACTCAATCCGATATTCCTGATTTTCCCCAATTAGAGATCATTACTTCCACTCTTTTATCCACCATACACTAGATGACTACCCACATCTTAAGGTACACCAGAATAAGTCAGAGTGTAACCCTTTGTTCATCCCAGTACTGCCCAAGCCAGAGTAATAAGAAAGATCCAATATCTCTGTCCGACTCCCAAAGTCTGCCATCCAACCGTTTCTCTGTCTATGTCTGCTACTAGCATCATGATCAAGTAATGAATTCTTAATGACTTCAAGCTCAGCTCCATCACAAAATTCCCTTACTCCATTCCTACCCAGGTGTTTCATGGATCTACTTCTATACTATAGAGATTCCAGAGAAGGTTCACTCCATCCAACCAAAGTCTTGGAACTCTAGTCGTCTTAGGCCTTACCACAACAGTTGGGGTGTCAACTATTCTGTGACAATTTCTCTTCTTATGTATGACAATCCCAATATTCTCCCAACTTAACCGACTTCTACCATTTCAACTAATTCCTCAAATATACACTTCATCTGGAAGGTTCACTTTGTCTCAGAAGGTGTTTTGGAAACTCCAACTCCCTTGACCTCTCCCATGGAGATTATTATCGCAACTATCTTGCATATGCAGCATTATCCACGTCCGACGATTCTCCATAATTCCTTATTAGACTTCTGTTACCACACGAGTCACTTCGGGTCTAAAGTGTCCTCGTGGCGGCTCTGCCACGATCCTGCCTATCACGTACCCAGTTGGTGAGTTGATCAAGTTTAACAACTGAATAACATGACAGTAGAACCGAGCTAGCAACGCACACATATGAGGAAGAAAGAGGTTTTCTAATGATGCCTCACAGCTAAGTCGAGGGTCGACCTGCTCTGATACCAACTGTAATACCCTACCAATATGCGTATAGAATCATATCAGTAAAATATTAATAACTGGTACTAAGTACAAACAAAAGCCAGGAATAATGACATAAATTGTATACATTTATAAATCATCTCGAAGATGGATACAATGAATATGTCTACACAACTATAATAGTATACAGCGGAAGAAAATATTAAGCACGGTCTTCATGACATCCGATCAAGGCTCTTGATCCAAGCACCTAATGAACCTCAAACTTGCATGGTACCTGAAAAAATAATAAGATGAATGGGGTGAGATTACTAAATCTCAGTGAGTTCCCCTATCTTATGGGTCCTCTCGGCACTACAGGGTACATATATCATCTATAGATCATCTCAGATCCTAAGGTTTCCTCATTATCCAGTACAAGAAAGCCTATCAACTCGTAGCTCCACGATTTAGTGTCTACTGACCACCCGATTGGATACTCTTAAAACATATCGCATGTTCATATATTAGGTATATGTTTCTTCCAGGACAGGTCTTTCGGACTTACTTGCCCATCTGCTCTCAAAACAAGACCTAGAAGCATACCTTTTTAATCTACATGGTAATTAAGTCATATAGACTATAGGGAATCCTGGAATTGACATTGAATCGCGTCGCACGATTCAACTCCTCAAAACCATGGAATTCCAACTCCGAACCGCATCACACGATTCAAATCATCAACAATATGGACCATAGGGAAACATGGATTCTCGTCGAATTGCATCGCACAATTTAGCTCATCGAATACATGAAATCAACTCCGAACCGAATCACACGATTCGAATCCTCAATAATATGGACCACAGGGAAACATGGATTCTCATCGAATTGCATCGCACAATTCAACTGATCAAATCCATGGAATCAACTCCGAATTGCATCACACGATTCGAATCCTCAATAATGAGAATGATAAGGGGAAGGTATTGGTTCGCATCCCCGGGAGTTCATCCCCGGAGAATACTCCTGAACTATAGAGCACCAATAAATCCCGAGCGTCACACCCGAGAAGGACCTTCATATATGGCCTGGGAGCATCCTTGGACATCGCATCACAAGGACAACCACATATAAGTAACAAGCATCGCACATGTTACTACCCTCATGCCCATTATGTAACCCTTGTCCACGGCACAACCTTGTTAGTTGACCTTCGTTAATCCTTCACAATATGCATTCTAAGAATTACCTCACAATTATGTTTATTGAGTAAACATCCTTTTAACACTTATGTTAATTGTAGAACCTTTCATCTCTTGGTCCATATAACTCAATCCGTCATTAAATGTGTTAATTATCTTTAATTAATCATGTATTATACTTAGGTTAGTTTACATAAACCCAAGAGTCAATCATACATGTAGCATACTAAATTTTCACCAAGTTATACTTTTATTAAACAAGATACAAGATATACACTTGGATTTTATTAATATTTAGGAGTATGATATAGTTATGGAAGCTTAGGCATCTCATAGCCCTTTCCGTTAGCTTTCCAATGATATAAAATATGCGTCAATCGGATATACGATGCAAAAGTTATGAATTTTCGAAGATTCAGAAAAGCTGCCCAAACAGTGATGTAACGGGTTACATGAATCATGTAACCGGTTACATGACACAAAAACTGCGTTTTTCACCCTTTTTCACACATGTAACCGGTTACATCAACCATGTAACCGGTTACATCGCTGACAGACCCAGAAATTCTGCATTTTAATGGTGTTATTCTATACCAGTTCCATTCCAAACCATTCCAAACTTCCAATATCATTCCAAA
The DNA here is from genome assembly GCF_029867415.1 of Vicia villosa. NCBI lineage: Eukaryota > Viridiplantae > Streptophyta > Magnoliopsida > Fabales > Fabaceae > Vicia > Vicia villosa. The sequence continues at coordinate 40,118 of NW_026706632.1, forward strand.
ATCATACAATTTCATTTATATAGCAGAAACAAACTACACATGCATAATCTAACAACATGAAATTCATAAATTTCTCATCAATCCCCAAAACCCCAATTCATGCCAAAATTCTCAATTCTCCTACCCCAAGTTCCTATCTATGGAACTCACCTCAAAACTGAACTTGATGAAGATGGTGAAGAAGATTCTGACTTGATGATGGAAGAAGCTGTCCAGAACAAAAGTAGAAGATGATGAATCAAGGTATTGAAGTTTTTCTTGTAGCATGCAAGATGAGATGATGGAGATTGAGCTCAAAATGGACTTTCTCCTTTTTCCTTCCTTCCTCTCTCTCACGCCTCCTCTCCACTTCTCTCCCCCAATTCTGATTCCTCCATGGTAATATGATGAAAATGCAAGGTTAGAGGAATTAAAACACATAACTAATCTTCTTAGGTCAAAGTACCACTTTGTCCTTCAACTATGTCATATTTACCAATATGCCATTTGGTTCAATTCCAACCATCTCCTTCTTATTCCAACTAATTCCTTAGAATTTCTAACACTTCTCTTAACAACTATTAATTATCCATAGGTCTCATGCTTAGAGAAATAGGGGTGTTACATTCTCCCCCCCTTAAATAGAATTCGCCCTCGAATTCCCTTCAATTTCCAAGATAAAGAGCTTCTTCATATCTTCTTCTAACAAGAGTGGGAATGCCTCATATGTTCCTCCCTTGGGTAACCATACGACTCCATAGAATTATATCCCATTCAATAAAACACAACCCTTCGATACACTTGTGTCCCAACCCTCTATATTGGTCACCTAAATCATTACATAAACCTGCCTCTTCTGATACACCTTTTTGGTACGCTTAGGCACAGATCTTCCCATGGTAGCAACCCTTACATCTTTGCACTGAGTCTTAATAGCTATATACACCAATACCCCTCTTAATCGGATGGGTCGCACATCGACTCCAATCTGCGTCTAATCCGTAACCTCTTACTCATGCACGCCGTTGGTTTCCCACATCTTTTCTCTTGGTTCCTTGGTTTGCCTCCAATCTAAGGAATCCTTGTTACTACTTTCATATCTAACAATGATATTCCAGATTCAATACTGCAAGAATCCATATGGAGTCACACAGGTGCTTGCTAAGTCCTTGGGTCTTGACTTCAAATTCCCAAACGCTTACAAAATTGGTTCCAAATCTACATTCACTATACAACAGCAACTTTGCTACTTCGATCCTCCATTTGATCTTGGTCGGAACAACTGACGCCAAAATCCACAAGAGCGTACAATTCCTGTAACTATCCATCTTGATAGCTAATTATTTCACACAAGGTCCTGCTAATGAGGAGCGAGCTCTAAAGGTTGACCTGCAACGTCGCTCAAATTTTCCACATACACTAACAATAGTACCAGACATAGTCGCAATAAGACTACGTCAAGTAAAATCCTCTACCTACTTCCAGCATTTCCAATGGTCACAATACTCCTTCCAATATTCACAAGCTAACCCACGAAACTTCTGATTACACCTCGACCATAATGTCCATCTATACCAGTCCATCGAAAGTCTTCTCTAGATTATGGTAGATCCTCGAGAGTCTATGATGAACGAAACATTACTTTATCGATTACATCTGCGGAAGGTATCCCCATACATACCTACTACAGGCATATTTCATTCTTCTTTGTCTGTTGCGCTACTCTGATCTCAACTGGTCACACACTTCACGAAACCCTCTAAGCCATATTGTGTCCATAATCCACTTGGCTTCATTACTCTATCACGCTCAATCCCTTAGTAGCAACAATTCCTTCTCGGTATTCGTCCAATTTCGATACGTGCTAGTGTCTTATTCACACTCACCAACACTACTCTTTGAGGTCGGGTAGTTCCTAACATCGGGTCACTAAATACCCCATCATCCTTGGAGAATTCTCCTTAGAATAGAACCTTTATCGTACACATCGTTTTCAGAATGTCTGAAACTGAGTATTCGCCAAATATGAATTCATCTTACTTTACTAGTTCCCGCATTGTATAGTTGATACGATAACTCTGTCAACCTTTCCATAACTTATTCCCCATCATATGTCTTCATACTGATGGTATGTTAAAATCTCTAATAACTCATGTGACTCATTGATATATAATCCTTTCACACTCGCAGTTCAACCACACAGTCATCTAAATGCCTTTTCATTTCCGAATCCAACACTAAACTGACTTCCTCGGCCGCATTCCCCAATGCAGCATTTCTAGCAATTAAAGTGTAGATCATAATGCAAAGAATCATACTTCGCTCCTTAGACATTCTCCTTTGAATTTCTACGACACTCCCAAAACCAATGTGTCTCTTCCTTTCGGAGACTGAAATTCTTCCACTACTGAGGATCTACAAATACTCCTCTAGATACAATTAACATCGAGTTAACCCAAGACATACTTCATTTATTCTAACACTGATCACCAATGTTAAAGAATGGCCACAAAATACGCTGGTCGAAATATGATAATCACACACACATTCCCATCTCGGGAACCACACATAAAGGCTAACTGACTCCAACGGAACAAGAAACATCTACGATGTAGAATCTAAAATTCTCACGCGATCACGACCACCCAAGGTCTCCTCATAGCGTAGCATTAGAATCTAATCCACCTCGTTGTTGCCTGCTCGTATAATCTCCAATCATCGAGTGCAACATTTGAATTTTTATCCCACCTACCTTATGAGAATCTGGATCCGCGTCTCACGATTACCAATCTCATCCTACCTTGAGTTCCAGATCAACATCTCCCACATCTGCCGGGAGAGGATGACTCACGCGCCTCGTGCACGATAGCGATACTGCAGCATTATACTTGTCTGGTAGTACTAACATGGTGGTCCAACTCCGAGGCCATGCACTCAAGTAACCTAGCCAGTAGCGTATAACGATCTCCACCTGTATCATATAGCCACGACCGATAATAATCGAGCATGTCCCAACTGAGGTCATCGCTACTCAGTTCCTTCTAGTCACATGTTCAAGGTTTACCTCCCCCGAACGCAACAAATTAGATTAACTTGCTACGAATCCAGTTCAAGTTCCTATGCCAGGTGTGAACTCACTCTTGGGTACGCACGAGAGATTCCCAAATGATAACACCCACCATATAGGAATATCATGGTTACAAATAACACTCATCTATTACGTTCAAACTACCAGTGCTTTAGACAACCGCTAGTTCAATTCATCTAAGTACTCAACACCTAGCGTAGTTCTACGGCTTATCACGGGATTAGATGATTCACAACTAGAAGGGAACATGGCTTACTGCACTCTGTATATCCATCCACTCGGTTACCTCCTGGCATAGTTCTAGGACTCGCGCATTTTAGAATAACCAGGAGATGCAGTAGTTTCCTCCACTCAATCCGATATTCCTGATTTTCCCCAATTAGAGATCATTACTTCCACTCTTTTATCCACCATACACTAGATGACTACCCACATCTTAAGGTACACCAGAATAAGTCAGAGTGTAACCCTTTGTTCATCCCAGTACTGCCCAAGCCAGAGTAATAAGAAAGATCCAATATCTCTGTCCGACTCCCAAAGTCTGCCATCCAACCGTTTCTCTGTCTATGTCTGCTACTAGCATCATGATCAAGTAATGAATTCTTAATGACTTCAAGCTCAGCTCCATCAAAAAATTCCCTTACTCCATTCCTACCCAGGTGTTTCATGGATCTACTTCTATACTATAGAGATTCCAGAGAAGGTTCACTCCATCCAACCAAAGTCTTGGAACTCTAGTCGTCTTAGGCCTTACCACAACAGTTGGGGTGTCAACTATTCTGTGACAATTTCTCTTCTTATGTATGACAATCCCAATATTCTCCCAACTTAACCGACTTCTACCATTTCAACTAATTCCTCAAATATACACTTCATCTGGAAGGTTCACTTTGTCTCAGAAGGTGTTTTGGAAACTCCAACTCCCTTGACCTCTCCCATGGAGATTATTATCGCAACTATCTTGCATATGCAGCATTATCCACGTCCGACGATTCTCCATAATTCCTTATTAGACTTCTGTTACCACACGAGTCACTTCGGGTCTAAAGTGTCCTCGTGGCGGCTCTGCCACGATCCTGCCTATCACGTACCCAGTTGGTGAGTTGATCAAGTTTAACAACTGAATAACATGACAGTAGAACCGAGCTAGCAACGCACACATATGAGGAAGAAAGAGGTTTTCTAATGATGCCTCACAGCTAAGTCGAGGGTCGACCTGCTCTGATACCAACTGTAATACCCTACCAATATGCGTATAGAATCATATCAGTAAAATATTAATAACTGGTACTAAGTACAAACAAAAGCCAGGAATAATGACATAAATTGTATACATTTATAAATCATCTCGAAGATGGATACAATGAATATGTCTACACAACTATAATAGTATACAGCGGAAGAAAATATTAAGCACGGTCTTCATGACATCCGATCAAGGCTCTTGATCCAAGCACCTAATGAACCTCAAACTTGCATGGTACCTGAAAAAATAATAAGATGAATGGGGTGAGATTACTAAATCTCAGTGAGTTCCCCTATCTTATGGGTCCTCTCGGCACTACAGGGTACATATATCATCTATAGATCATCTCAGATCCTAAGGTTTCCTCATTATCCAGTACAAGAAAGCCTATCAACTCGTAGCTCCACGATTTAGTGTCTACTGACCACCCGATTGGATACTCTTAAAACATATCGCATGTTCATATATTAGGTATATGTTTCTTCCAGGACAGGTCTTTCGGACTTACTTGCCCATCTGCTCTCAAAACAAGACCTAGAAGCATACCTTTTAAATCTACATGGTAATTAAGTCATATAGACTATAGGGAATCCTGGAATTGACATTGAATCGCGTCGCACGATTCAACTCCTCAAAACCATGGAATTCCAACTCCGAACCGCATCACACGATTCAAATCATCAACAATATGGACCATAGGGAAACATGGATTCTCGTCGAATTGCATCGCACAATTTAGCTCATCGAATCCATGAAATCAACTCCGAATCGAATCACATGATTCGAATCCTCAATAATATGGACCGCAGGGAAACATGGATTCTCATCGAATTGCATCACACAATTCAACTCATCAAATCCATGGAATCAACTCCGAATTGCATCACACGATTCGAATCCTCAATAATGAGAATGATAAGGGGAAGGTATTGGTTCGCATCCCCGGGAGTTCATCCCCGGAGAATACTCCTGAACTATAGAGCACCAATAAATCCCGAGCGTCACACCCGAGAAGGACCTTCATATATGGCCTGGGAGCATCCTTGGACATCGCATCACAAGGACAACCACATATAAGTAACAAGCATCGCACCGGTTACTACCCTCATGCCCATTATGTAACCCTTGTCCACGGCACAACATTGTTAGTTGACCTTCGTTAATCCTTCACAATATGCATTCTAAGAATTACCTCACAATTATGTTTATTGAGTAAACATCCTTTTAACACTTATGTTAATTGTAGAACCTTTCATCTCTTGGTCCATATAACTCAATCCGTCATTAAATGTGTTAATTATCTTTAATTAATCATGTATTATACTTAGGTTAGTTTATATAAAGCCAAGAGTCAATCATACATGTAGCATACTAAATTTTCACCAAGTTATACTTTTATTAAACAAGATACAAGATATACACTTGGATTTTATTAATATTTAGGAGTATGATATAGTTATGGAAGCTTAGGCATCTCATAGCCCTTTCCGTTAGCTTTCCAACGATATAAAATATGCGTCAATCGGATATAAGATGCAAAAGTTATGAATTTTCGAAGATTCAGAAAAGCTGCCCAAACAGTGATGTAACGGGTTACATGAATCATGTAACCGGTTACATGACCCAAAAACTGCATTTTTCACCCTTTTTCACACATGTAACCGGTTACATCAACCATGTAACCGGTTACATCGCTGACAGACCCAGAAATTCTGCATTTTAATGGTGTTATTCTATACCAGTTCCATTCCAAACCATTCCAAACTTCCAATATCATTCCAAAATCATACAATTTCATTTATATAGCAGAAACAAACTACACATGCATAATCTAACAACATGAAATTCATAAATTTCTCATCAATCCCCAAAACCCCAATTCATGCCAAAATTCTCAATTCTCCTACCCCAAGTTCCTATCTATGGAACTCACCTCAAAACTGAACTTGATGAAGATGGTGAAGAAGATTCTGACTTGATGATGGAAGAAGCTGTCCAGAACAAAAGTAGAAGATGATGAATCAAGGTATTGAAGTTGTTCTTGTAGCATGCAAGATGAGATGATGGAGATTGAGCTCAAAATGGACTTTCTCCTTTTTCCTTCCTTCCTCTCTCTCACGCCTCCTCTCCACTTCTCTCCCCCAATTCTGATTCCTCCATGGTAATATGATGAAAATGCAAGGTTAGAGGAATTAAAACACATAACTAATCTTCTTAGGTCAAAGTACCACTTTGTCCTTCAACTATGTCATATTTACCAATATGCCATTTGGTTCAATTCCAACCATCTCCTTCTTATTCCAACTAATTCCTTAGAATTTCTAACACTTCTCTTAACAACTATTAATTATCCATAGGTCTCATGCTTAGAGAAATAGGGGTGTTACAATATATATATATATATATATATATATATATATATATATATATATATATATATATATATATATATATATATATATGTATGTATGTATTAAAATATCAAATGTTATGTTATTATTAATTTAATATATTGGTTTCGAATCATCAATATTCATGTCACTCTAGTCCTTTTTTATGAAAACATAGTCCTTTTTTTTTATCAAAACATTGGAGAAGCAAAGAATGTCTACCTCTTTTTTTGTATGTAATAAAACATTCAAATTGAAATAGTAGAAACTACAAAGAAAAATAAGCTATTAGTTAAATACTAGAAACAGTGATTAACTTGTTCTAAAATTTAATTTTTGAAACAACAAATTTTTTTAATCAAGGAAATACGGTGGAGAAAGATTGTGAAAATGTAGTTTATCTCAAACACCCTCAACCATATTTTCCTTGGTTAAAAACATTCAATGGATCAATTAGAACCACCATCTTCATGAGTTGTTCAAGCAAGTTTAATGAAAAATGATATTTATTTTCTCTGTACCTCACTTGGCCTTTTATAGATGCGTTAGGTTTTATAAAATTTCCTTTTTTAGTTAAATACATTTTATAAAATTTAAACTGATATTATAATATTAAATATCACAATAATGTATTTTAAATATGTAATTATAGGAAATATATACTGTAGTCAAGATTATCAATATTTTTTTCCAAAATATTTATGTTTTTAAGATTTTGAAAAAGGTTCCTATAATTGTATTTTTTAGATCTTCAATAACTTTTTAACTTAAAAAACTATTTTTGTTATATATTACTATTTGTAATGAAACACACCTTTGCGAGCCATTGTAATAAAAAATTTAAGAAATTTTAACATGAAGAAAGAACGAGCACTCGTTCTATATTCCACATCAAAATATTACGAATAAAATTAAATAAAATCGTTGATTTACAAGTTTAATAGTTTTTTCAGAAAAATATCTTTTTTTTTTAACTCAACATAAACTTAAAATTATTTTTAAAAAATTAAAAGAGACATTACTTTTGTAATTTCAAAAAACACATTTAATGATTATTAGGAATTATTGATTCTGAATCTTTGTGTTTTAGATATTTTCGAAATCACATGACCATTTTAAAGTTACAATACAAAGGAATAATACATTAATCGTCACACATGGAAGTATATATGTCATTTTTGAACGATCAAGTAGAGTTTTTCTTCCTATTAAGATAGAAGCTACACGTTTTTTTGAAGACTAGATAATCATCTCAATACTCAAGTTTTTCAATTGCATGCAAGTTTGAGGAATATCAACTTCATTATTTATGTGTTAAAATTGAAACTTGAAGCTAGATCTTCTCGACTCCAGATACATCTTGCTTAGAAAAGCATTATATTATTGTGTTTAAATAAGAGTTAGTTTCTAAGATGATCAAGTTTCAAAATATAAGTAAAAGGATATGCAAAGAATGAAGACTTATCTTTCGTGCAATTTGTGTAATACCCCGTATTTAATAAATGCTCTAATGTTATTAACTGACACTGAGGTTTCATTAATTGGTACATTAGAGTTACTTTTGGAAATTTAAGTTAGTAGTGTTAACTTAAAGATTTGCTTATATTCTTTCCTTTCTATTTCTATCTCATTTTTGGAAAACAACACAAGATTCTAGAGAGAAGGAGTAGAGAGAAGGAGGAGCAAGAAGAGAAAGAGGAAAGCTTGGATTTCGATCATTTCTCCGACGAATCAACTCGTCTTTGTCATCAACGACTCGTAATCGAGGCGGGTTCTAGTTAAAAACTTATAGCTTTTGATTTATGGATGAAAATCATGAGTTTTGCATTTTGGGGTTTTCTATAGAAAAACCTAGGTTTTGAATCAAATCTTGAATGTTCATGGTTAAGTGTTGTAAACCATAAGTGTATCATGTGTATGATGTTCCTAGGTTTTAGTATGGTCTGGAAAAGGTTTGGATGTGGAAATGGTTGGATTGAACCATGGGGAAAGCAAGAAAACATAACTGGGAATTCTGTTTTCGCGCGCTTCGCGGCGCGAACAATAGGTAGCGGCGCAAACCATGCAGAGGAATTATGGGGTTTTGGTTCTGCCAACTGTACGCGGCGCGTGCAAGGGTTTGCGACGCGAACACTATGAGAAATTTTGTGAGGTTTGCCACTGCCTGAGGTTGGCGGCGCGAACAACTGTTAGCGGCGCGACCTGAAGCTTCCTTAACCAGAATTTTAGTTCAATAACATAAAACTGTTTCAACCGTAACTTTTGAACCGTAATCCTGTTTTAGTCGCTGTTCGAAGCAGTACGGAGTTAGAAGCATGTACTTTATAGTAGTGTAGGTTCTGGGATCAAAGGGGAAATTATTTAATCGGGAATTGGGAAGTTTGTTTGTTTCCTTGGATCGTTTTATCGTTCGGAAATATGTGAAATGTTTACTTTTAGTATAATGAGTGATTACCTTATAAATGTGATAAATTGCCATTTGTTTACAGACAATGATGATAATTGTTTGGTTGAGTCCTATTGCAGGTGGATTGGTATGCCTTTGTTATATATATGTATATATCAAAGAGGTTTGAGTAATTTCATTTGTTAAATGAATAAAATGATAAGTGAGGAAAACTAGGATTTGTTAGGTATGTGTAACTTAACAAAGAAAACCTAGGATGAGACATTATATGGAACATACGTGTGTTTAGAATTTCATGAGGAAAGGCTAACAGGCCTAGTGATTTGCATGAGCAATCACCATTGTATGATGTATTAATCGGAACCATTATTTCTTTATTTCTTTATTCTTCTTTTGAATGTTGACAGGCATTCTATGTGCAAGAGAGGCACTGTGCAGAGAGGCACTAATAATCTTGGCAGGTTTCATTTCCGCTTTTGTGTACGAATGGAACCTAACATGGTAGAGACTTGTGATGGTGTACGGGCCATGTGAAGTGACGATTCATGGGGAGGCCCATGAGTCCGAATCCATTTCGTATGTCAAGATTTTCCAAAGGTTCCATGACTCGTGCCACCTCCTAGACGTAGAAAGGGACGGGAATAGAGGGATACCTTGGTAACGGTTTCCGATTAGTAATTTTGTGTTTGAGTTGTTGAACTCTATGTATGATTCCATATAATGTTAGTGTGTGAACTCAAGGTCTAGTTCCTTGTTATGACTTGAGATTGATAGGCTAGAACCTTGTAAAGCCGAGAGGATCCGTAAGATAGGGAACTCACTGAGATATTTTATCTCACCCCATTATATATTGATTTCAGGTACTACAGGTTCCGCGAAGGGTAAGGAGAAAGCAGTTTGATTCCCTTATACCTTATGTTCTTTTGGATATGGCGAAGCTTCCGTTGTGGATTTGTTTTGGGATCATTGTTTGATCTAGTTCTTAGTATTTTGTTTTGAACATCTTGTATGTATTATGCCATTTGGTAGAACTTTTGTATTAGGGCATTAATATGTATAATGTGTTGACTAGGAACTTATAAGTATTTTCAGTACCAAATACTTGGACTCATGTATACATATATGCTTTGATGTATGTATTTATATATGGGTGTTACAGTTGGTATCAGAGCAGGTCGTGTCCTCGACCTAGCCATGAGATATTACAAGTGTTTCTTTCTGTCCAAGATGTGTTGTGTTCCCATGAGTTTTGTTGTGTTATGAATATGGTATTGAGCCTGATCAACTTAATCCCATTTTGATGACCTCCAGGAACATGGCGGACGGACGCAGGACTCGTGGTCGACCCCCCCACACGGCCTCCACAAGTGAACCCGCCGGATGGCGGTGCGAATGTTCCATGGCCCCAGTTTATGCAACAGATGCAACAGCAGCAGAATCAGTTCATGCTGCAGATGATGCAGCAGATGAATGGCGGCCATAATGTTCTAGTGGTTGTGCCCGAAGCTGTAGGTGGGACTTATAGAGATTTCATTCGCATGAATCCTCCGGAATTTCATGGTGGATTTGATCCTATAAAAGCACATGAGTGGGTGGCCGATGTGGAAGGAATCTTTGAGATCGTGCATTGTAGTGAAGAGAACAAGGTGGTGTTTTCTTCTCATTCGCTGAAAGGTCCAACTATGAGATGGTGGAAAGGTGCTTCTGCTTTGATGACTACTCAGGAAGTACCTAAGGAATGGGAAAACTTCAAGACCACTTTTATGGAGAAATACTTCCCTAGTTCGTTGAGGACTAAGAAGGAATTGGAGTTCCAACAGTTAAGGCAAGAAAATATGTCAGTGGCTACTTATGCTGAAAAGTTTGAAATTTTGGCTGCATACTCTAGGCAGGCTGCGTATGCTCCTGATGAGAGTTGGAAGGTGGACCAGTTTCTGTTTGGTTTAAGGGATGATATTTCTCATAGTGTGTCACAGAGAGAGTTCACTACTTATACAGAATTGTTGCGACAATGTTATGTGGTTGAGACCAGTTTGAAGAAAGTTCAAACCGAGGAAGATTTGAAGAAGAAGAATCAAAATGAGAGAGGAAGGCCAAGCCAAAAATTTCGGCCTAGGCCACAAGCTTTCAAAGGGAAGCAAGTGCAAGGTTCTCGGTCTAGTGCACCTCCGGTATGTCGTGTTTGTGGTAAGAATCACATTGGAAGGTGTAACTTTGAAGGGGTGAAGTGTTTTCATTGTCAGCAAGAAGGGCATATGGCTAGGAATTGTCCTCAGAATAGGAACCAAGTGCAAGGAAGTGGTACTGGTAGAGTGTATACCTTGGATGCTAAGAAGACCAAGAGTGATAACTCTTTGATTGCGGGTACGTGTTTCATTAATGGGCATTCTTGTTTTGTGCTATTTGATTGTGGAGCAACACACTCTTTTGTGTCATTGCAATGTATGAAGCAACTTTGGTTGCAAGCTATTTCTTTGTTTCCTCCTATGGCGGTTACTACTGCTATGGATGAGATGGTCGAGACACCGTTGGTGTGTGAGAATTGTGCCTTATCTGTGGGTGGTAGAAATTTCCAGAATGATCTTATTTGTTTGCCACTTAAGAAAATAGATGTTGTTTTGGGAATGGATTGGCTTTCTGCTAATTCCGTATTCATTGGGTGTGAAGAGAAGTTAATCATTATTCCATCTGAAGAAGCTACTCCGAAAGATGTTTTGACTACTATACTGGAAGGTACGGTAGGCATGATTAATTTCTTGTTTGAGAAAGAGAAATCAGTTCTGTTGGTTCTTACTGAGGAGACGGGTGACAAGTTAGAGGTTTCACAAATTGCTGTTGTCAGAGAATTTCCTGATGTTTTTCCCGAGGATGTCATTTCTCTTCCTCCGGAAAGGGAAGTGGAATTCTCTATTGACCTGAAGGGGCAATTGGAGGAGCTAATGGATAAACATTTTGTGCGACCTAGTTTCTCGCCGTGGGGAGCTCCAGTGTTATTAGTAAAGAAGAAGGATGGTGGGATGAGACTATGTATTGATTACCGTCAGTTGAACAAAGCCACTATCAAGAACAAATACCCTTTACCTAGGATAAACGACCTGTTAGATTAAATGAAAGGAGCCTGCGTGTTCTCGAAGATTGATTTGCGGTCAGGTTATCACCAAATCCGTGTGAAGAGCTCAGATGTGCCAAAGACTGCCTTTAGAACCCGTTATGGTCATTATGAATTCTTGGTAATGCCTTTCGGTGTGATGAATGCTCCAACTGTTTTCATGGATTATATGAATCGGATATTCCAGCCTTACTTAGATCAATTTGTGGTAGTCTTTATTGATGATATTATTATCTATTCTCGTACTCCACAAGAGCACGAAGGACACCTGAGGATTGTTCTGTCGGTATTGCTAGAAAATCAATTGTTTGCTAAGTTGAGCAAGTGTGGGTTTTGGATGACGGAAGTAAAATTTCTTGGTCATGTCATATCTCAGTGAGGTGTGGCAGTGGACCCGTCAAAAATTGAAGCGGTAATTAATTGGGAGAAACCAAATAATGTCTCGGAAGTCCGAAGTTTCTTGGGCTTAGCCGACTACTACAGAAGATTTATTAAAGGGTTTTCTCAATTGGCTTTACCAGTGACTAGACTTACCCGAAAGGAGTGTCCTTATGATTGGGATTCGGGGTGTGAATAGAGTTTCATGGGTTTGAAGGAGAGATTGATGACTGCTCCTGTTTTAATCGTTCCTGATCCAAATAAGTCCTATGAGGTATTTTGCGATGCTTCTTAGAAAGGATTGGGAGGAATATTGAAGAAGGATGGTCAGGTGGTAGCATACACATCTCGACAGTTAAAGGTTCACGAAGAGAATTATCCAACTCATGATTTGGAGTTAGCTGCGGTTGTTTTTACCCTAAAGGTGTGGCGTCATTACTTGTATGGAGTTCATTTTGAGATGTTCAGTGACCACAAGAGTTTGAAGTACCTATTCTATCAGAAGGAGTTGAACATGCGCCAGAGACGGTGGATGGAATACTTGAAGGATTATGATTTTGACTTGAAGTATCATCCAGGCAAAGTTGTAACACCCTTCTAAACCCCCATGGAAATATAATAAAATCAGAGTAAATATACAACAAGGATGCTACAATTAATAAAAGAAATAAAATACCAAATCGTTTGTCATGCTTTATTAGGAAATATCCGAAAATATCAAAACACATGTTCAGCACAGCGGAAACTCATTCAACAATGTTATAAAACATTTCCGATAAAATAAACGATACATGAACCAATAATGGAAAAACAGTGTATCACAACCAACTCTAAGACTGTCGTCCCCCAGTGTTACAAGATCAGAGCATGACCGACACGACCCAACATAACCGGATAAACTCTACGAGTCATCCTCACCGATCGCTTAGGCCGCTACTTCAATCTGAAATCATCAAAGTAAGGGTGAGACTACATCATAATTAAATAGCATTATAAATCATCAGATATAGAATTTCATAAGCAATTATCCACCCTACTTAGCATATTCAGATTTATCAATTCATACCAATCACAAGCATAAGTCAAAAATATGCACCAATAACACCACACAATCATAACACCGGATTTCATCCTGACATGTCACAATTTATACAAAGACCATGCAGACTCTTATGCATGTGGTACCAAAATTGTGAATCACATTCACAGGACTTCTCTCTTTGATACTGCCCTTTAGTCGCTCACACCCCACATGGGCACACGACTACTGCCTCATCGCTCACACACCACATGGGCACACGATGACTGCCTGCTAATCTCCACGCAATGGGAATTAGCCGTCAACGATCCACTCATCAACGGGATCCAATGCTAATGATTTATGAATGAATGCACACATGTCACATATTTATATCATCATCAACCCGATGCTTAACATCGCTTTATCACATCTTACCAATAACGTTACAACAAGTATGTACATGTACAAGCATCATTCAAAACAAATCAATCATCATCATCCATCAAAACACATGATACAACATTTACCATGAATAACATCCATCAGCATCATCATTCATCAAAACACATGATAACCACATTTACCACGAACAACATCCATTTGTATAACAAAAAGAATGCAATCACAATATAACAACACACATCCTTGCACATATTCAATTATGCAAACAACAAATCATTGCATCTCATCAACTATGCAAAACAAGAATAAACCACATTTGAAGAAAACGATACTTTTCAAAATAAAATCAAGTTATTGTTTTTTTCTTTATTTCATATGGTAGAGCATTCAATATAAGGAACAACGTCCAAAACGGCGCCTAAAACGGACTTACGGTTTGAAAATTAGAAGCTTTTAAAGTTAGAGTAGTTTTTAAAACGTGCTGCTGGAATTTGTACTGGAACCCGGTTCGTCCCACATGGGAACCGGTTCCTGAACCCAAAAATGCTGTTTTTAACGTTTAAAAAAACTGGAACCTGGTTCCTCCCACATGGGAACCGGTTCCCACGAACCCAGTAGCTGAAAAACATGATTTTTAAGACTTTTATGCATCCCAAACACATACCAACTCATACCATTACGAAATTGATCATCAATAACATCAAAATACTCCAAATACATGATTCTAATACACAAACAACAAACCATAACACCATGTAACAATACTACATCAATTGCAAGCAATTCATCAAATCATACATGTCAGTGTTGGTATTTCACAAAACCTAACATCCCAAATAGAGATTCTAATTCCTTAATTCAATCCTATCATCATCAAAATCATAATACCATATAATTAGAGCAATCACCCCTTACCTTAGCCAAATTCTTGATTGGTCTTCTCCCTCTTTGTTCCTCTTCACGTATCAGCTTCCCAATCTCTCGTCTCTTCTGCTCTACTTTTCACGTTCCTTTTTCCTTTCTTCCAATTCCTTATTATTTTATAAAAATAACATTAAATTAGTAATGGGCTTTACTAACTTAACACCTCCTTCTTACTAACATCACACATGGCCCAATAACTATTTTCCAATATTTCTCAATGTTCCTCATAAAATCAATTATTCCAATTAAATAATTTTCCTACTTAAATTAAATAATTAGAAATAATTTTCGGGGTGTTACAACTCTCCCCCACTAAAAGAGTTTTCGTCCTCGAAAACATACCTCAAGCGAAAAGTTCCGGATAGGAGTCCTTCATCTGACTCTTCCGTTCTCAGTTAACACTTTCTTAGTCGAACCTCAAAATTCATCTGACATAACCAACATAAGCATGCCTCATGTATTCAATCTCAGCTCATACGTCGCATTTGACCGTCCCAAGGTGTACCACTCGCCATATCTCCCAAGGTTAACGACAATGGAGCATCAAGGTGCGACTCATACAATACGCCCAATAACTAAGTAATATAATTACACAACCATGGCATGACCACACCCG
The DNA here is from genome assembly GCF_029867415.1 of Vicia villosa. Classification (NCBI taxonomy): domain Eukaryota; kingdom Viridiplantae; phylum Streptophyta; class Magnoliopsida; order Fabales; family Fabaceae; genus Vicia; species Vicia villosa. The sequence goes on from NW_026706632.1 coordinate 55,678, forward strand.
ATCAATACTGCAGTAAAGTATTCCATCTACCGAACGTACCAACCTTAGACACACTTTTCCATCTGAGCGATGAAATAACACTTACACTTTTCTCCAACTGCTTTTTTTTTCAAGAGTTCGATAATAACATTCCTATACCATTGAATTTCAACTATCTGACTCCTCTCAAGTCATACCAGCAATTATCCAACACGTTATATTCCGCTTTTGCTGCACTATTTTGATTACTCATTACAATCGTCATTACCAATTAGATTTCTCAGTCTTACCCAATTCTGACTCTCTTTACTCATTCGTTCAAGAATCCTTCTTTATCATACATGGTACTAATCTACCACTTAGCAATACTTACTCACACTCAAAACAAAGTCCTGATTTACTTCCTCTATGTAAACATTCCAACCATCAGAATGAGTACACACAAGTAATTATAATCACACTCATCATCCTTAATATACCATTGCTTACAAAATAGCTCAAACTGAGTCCCACTCTTCTCTAAGAATTAAATCAACTTCGTCCTTCATAGAGTATAATTCCTCATTATATCTGGAAATCTACAATAATACCTTACAACAGTACAAAATTATTATAGCATCGTATAGTATACACTCATCGCCTTAACTTCGCTGAATACATACTCGTTAACTAATACATCCACAATAACATACTCATCATCTCGGCAATTATTCAAAAGAGTTCTAATTCTCTAGCACGACATCCTTGAATCCACTAGATTCTAAATCTATCATATAGATCAATTCATGTTCTCTACGTAGGCTCCCGGCATATTAATTCCTCGCTGCCCACGAGTAGTTCTCGCACACTACTCCGCATCACACTTCCGCTGCGCGACTCTGATTACCCGTCTTAAATCACCATCCCATATGTTGCACTCTTTCATATTCACTTCTTCATAAATTCACACAACATGGTGAGTGATTATTCTCACGGCTTAGTGTCCATCATATCCTAAACCATTAAGGTAACAAACAAGCTCATCCTATCTATATGATTCCGTCTACTATCAACAAGAGATTAAGGGTGATCAAGTCCTCAATTTGTCAATAGATAGCCGACAACCATATTTAAGCATAAACCGTCGTTACTACATAATAGTTTCCTTTTCCGAGTTTGCACTCAAACTCATTAACATCGTCATAGTCCAATAGTTCACTCTGAGTCGTTACAACTCGCACACTTCCCTCTCAGTGGATCTTGCCAGTGAGATACTAACATCCAAACATTTTACATAATCTGCTTTATGGTCACTTAGCATCACACACCTGTTAAGTACTTTCAACTTCATAATCACTAACATACTCGTACTGTAATATCCCGATTCTTCGACCCAGGTAATTGTCATTTAATCGATAATTGGTATGCACAATAGACTTATTCTATAATAAACTAAGGAGGATTATTATAAGAGTAAGTGGATTAGTTAGAATCCAACTAAGTGGCATATTGGTAATTACCACTTAGTTGAAGGGCATTATGGACATTTAACTCTATTGCATGGGCTTAAGACATTGTTTGGATTGTAGATCAGTTTTTGATAGTGGAAGAAGGAAGAGAGAAAGAAGAGAAGTTTATGTTCTCTCTCACAAACTCCATTTTCGTAACAAGGGTACAGCCTCCACTAAATCAGGTATAACTCTCAACTCGTAACTCCGATCGTAACGATTCTGGTCCCATTGGAAAGCTAACGAATTTCTCTTCGATTTGCACCTATGGTTCGCATTTATAGCTTCTGTTTTGAAGGAGAAAAACGAGTTTGAAGTTGTGTCAGTTATGCTGAATGTGTGTTATGGAGAGCTACGGATTTCTTGATGATGGAGATGGAAGTTTGAGCAAGAGGGAGATGCAATAGTAACAAGAGCACCATCTTAACCTCCATTTGATCTAAGGTGAGTCCTTAGTTAGAGACTTGGGGAAAATTTGTGGGAAATTGCATGTTGGGGTTTTGGGTGTGAGTGATAACTCTATAAATCCATAGTGATAAATGTGATTAATTACTAATTGGTGATCTTATGTAATGCATGCTTGATTTAATGCCTAGATTGTGTTTTATGTATGTAATGTGTACATTAGATCACTATTGCATGTTGGAAATTCGTTTAGAATTGAATCATGATGATTGGAATTGATTATAGGGCAATTGGGACTGGTTTAGAGCTTTTAAAATGCAGAAAATTGATTCTGCTACAGGGTATTCGGTTACGGGTCTTTGGGTAACCGATTACTCTGTTAAAAACGCAATTTTGGACTGTTTTTAGTGCCAGTAATCGGTTACTGAGTTTGGGTAATCGGTTACCCTGGGCGCAGGGAGAAAAATCAGCAAACTTCGGAAATTCGTAACTTTCGGCTCGAGTATCGGAATTGCGCAAACTTTATATCGTTGGAAAGCTAGCGACGTGTACTTTCTAATAAAATTGGTCCCCAAATCAGAATGTTTGATTTAATAATATTGGAACCCCACTTAGTGCGCCTCGTCGGGCAAGATTTTACGTTACTAATTCCCCCGAGAGCAGTTTCGTTCCGAATAGAGAACCGAACGCCTCCTTAGTCGGGTGAGACTTGTTTAAAATTGTATTTGAACATGTTAATGTTGTTTATGATCATGGATGTGTTGATTCTCAATATGCGGATCATTAATTAATGCATTATATTGATATGCTTTATGATGATCATATTATGTTTATCCGTCCGTTCGATTGACGTTCTGAGATGGTTGCTTGTTTGTGGCATGATGCTTTGGGTGATAATGATCATAAATGCCCGTTGTTTCGGTTAAACATTCGGGATTGATTGTATTGTGTGATTGATGCTTGTTATGCGTGTGGTATGCTAGAATCGAAGTGGGCCACTACTAGGTGGTAAGGCACCATTGTATATGGACTAGTTTCCAATTACCATTGCGATGTGCTCATGAGAGTCTATGAGGCGTGTCTCACTTGCAGTTAACACATTGGCGTTCTTGGTATGTTTAACACACCTGAGCTACCGTTGCAGTGTGCTCGTGAGTTTCCGTACGGGGTTTTACTCACTTGCCGTTAACACACTTGCGTGCTCGGTATGATGGCGTTATGCGGCTAAGTAAGCCTACGCATAACAGGTAAACCATCTCTAGTGATGCCATGTAGGCTACATCATTAGGTTCCTACCCGGATGGCCTCATGCATCGAGACGGCGTGTTGCACTTGCCGTTAACACCACGTGCGTACAGATGGTTAATGGGACGGTGTCGCCTCTTAGGCAAGGTCATCTCGCAGCCAAGTAGGCTTGTGCGAACCCATTTAATCACTCTTGCAGGGTGCTTGTGCAAGTCTCTTGACAAATAGGCATGGGTGAACCCACCGAGGGTGTGTGTGCAGCCTTGGTAGTTTGGTTGTTACCACTTCTGGATTCGCCGTACATGGGTATGGGTCTGCATACGTGTTTGTTGTACTATTTGTGTACTGTGATGCGATGACTCCTATGGTGGACGATTCATGTGTTTGCTCCGTACTTGTACCGGATGTGAGGATAAACCTCGGATCAATGGTGGATTCGTTTTTGTTGATGCATGTACCCTATAGAACCGAGTGGACCCATAGGATAGGAGGACTCACTGAGATTTAGTAATCTCACCCCAATCAACTTATATTTTTTTCAGGTGCAGTTTGGTAGTGGTTGGTCAGTAGCAGGTTCGGACTAAAGACTTGGAAGTGGTGTTGGCTCGAAAACCTCGTCTGATCTCATCTTTCCGCTGTGCAAGATCCATTGAAGACACGTGTTTTGTAATTATTATTATTATTTCATGTTGTATTTTAAATGGATCATCTTGTATCCTTGGCTTTTGTATGTACTCAATATCAATTATTAACGTTTCATGCATAATATACTAGTCAATTATGTATGGGGTGTTACAGTTGGTATCAGAACAGGTCGATTCTCGGCCGAGCCATGAGACATCACTAGCAATTCTTTTCCTCCTCTCAAGTGTGCGTTGCCAGCCTGATTTTACTGATATCTCATTCAGTTGTTGAACTTGATCAACTCATCGACTGAGTGTGAGACAGTAGAATTACGGCAGAGCCGCCACGAGGACTCGTAAACCTATAAGTGTCGTGAACCCAAGTAGAAAGGATCGGTTGGGTGACGAATTGTATATGGAAGTTGGATTTATTGGACGAAGTAAGTAGAAGGGATATTGGAGTCGTAAAGCTTAAGGAGAGCGTTTGACGCGAAATAGTGATACCCGAACTGTCAAGATGTGGATGGAGACAACTAGAACCCCAGGATTTTTGACTGAACGAAGTGAAGCTTTCTCTAAGTCTCGGTAATAGCAAGGAAAATCCAAATGGGATTGAATAGGAGCCTTGTAAGTGAGATTCTCCGAAGGTGTTGAGCTGGGATTTATTAGGATTCAGTACTGATGATGCTGCTGGTGTTAAGTGCGACTGATGAGCTGATAGGATAGAATGACCTTTGGAAATGCGGATAGAAGAGTTAGACCTTTATGATTGCGCTGGTACAGACAGTAATTGGATGGATGAAGTATTAGATCCTGATCCAACTTGAAGTACCCTAAGCGAGAGTAGTTACCTAGTAGATGTTGGTGGAATGTATGAGTGTGGTAACTTAAGACTGGCGAAGCTTGAATACCTTGTCGGTGGAAGAGGGCATGCATTTCCGTTCTTATCATTTTGTATTTAAGTTCTAGAACTACGCTAGATGGAATATGAAATGATGTAGAAGCGTGAAATGCAGTGACCTAAGTTCTTGTTAGTTGTTGTTTGTCTGGCCCCGAGTGAAGCCATAGAACTACGCTTGGCGTTGGGCGTTCAGGCGAGTAAGAACTAAGATCTATCTGGAATGTCAGTAGGATGATCGCAGTTGAGTCGAATGTTAGGAACCATAGTATTCCTATCTGGACTGAATTATCCTTGGAATCTCATGCATGCGTGGGACGAGTGGGTACGCGCATTGCATGGTAATCCGAAGTTGAACTTCAAATCTTCGTGCTTGGCGTTTTGGCTTTCCGAGTAAGTAACCTTGATGTTTAGCACTCTCAGGTTTTAGCATCCTGAGGAGTGTGATTCGAAGGACTTGAGGAACGATGAACCTGTTGGAGGCCTGTTCAGACACTTGTCGATTACAACTATAGGATACGTGTGGGGATCATTATACGCCACTGAAGTAGGTTACCTGAATACATGGCATCGGAGTTAGACCACCATGTTGGTACTACCAGAAAGGTATAATGCCACAGTATCGCTATCGTGCACAGAGATGCGTGAGTCATCTTTTTCCGACATGTGTGGGACAAAGGTGATCTGAAGCTCAAGGTAGAATTCTGACGTGATACTCATGAGACGCAGATCCAGACTCTTATAAGGTATGTGGGATAAGGATCCATACGTCGCGCTCGATAGTAGAGGAATAACTAGACATGCGATGGTGTGATGGATCAAGATATGATACTATGCTTATAGAGACTCTGAATGATCGTGCTCGCGCGAGTTAGAGTCAGATTATACCTTGCAGACGTTCTCGTTTCATTAAGTGTTAAGTTGGCAATTTTGCATGAGTGTCTAGAGTGGGACTCATGTGCGGTCATGATATCCTGGTCGGCATGGTGAGTGGCTATCATGTATCATTGGCGACCGGTGATGGAATATGTGAATTGTGTCTCGGACAAGTTCGATGTGTGATGTGTCTGGTAAGGTATTGCTAGATACTCTGAGTGGAGAAGTGTTAATCTTGGTAAAGCATGGACATTTTGGTTTGAGAACTGCTAAGGAGTTTATAAGAGAGATGTTCGAAGTGCAAAGTGCAAGGTGCAATTTCTTGCATTGTGGCTACATTCAGACCGTTGGAAGCACTGCAATGAAGGATGCAGCTGCCGAGGAAGTCAGTTTAATGTCAGATTCAGAGATAGAGCAGACATTAGATGATTGTGTGGATATAGTGTGGCTATGGGAGGATTGTTATATCAGTAAGTCGCACGAGTTATCAGAGGTGATACTACGCTAAGAGAATGAAGGTGTATGGTTGGGTAGAAGTTGTGTAAAACTGCTAGAGTTATCATGAGCTGCAGTACATCGTGAAGGGTTCGATGTACCGGTTCAGCAACAAGATTGGTTGGACTGAAAAACATAGCAGTTGTACGCTGTGGAAATCAGTGAGAAGGACGAACCTCTAAGTCAGTGAGTATTTGGGTTTCAATGTCCTGAGATCGAAACGTGTACCTAAGTTGTGGTAGATGAACTATATGGAATGGCAGAGTAAGTAGAAGCTTGATTCTGGAGAGTATGCAACCTTGAAGAGTAGTAGTCGATGATGGAAGTATATGGAGTCTTGGCCCGTGTTGTATTTGGACAACTGTAGATAAGGAATTATTGTGTATTAATGGAAACTAAGTGAATTATGGATATAACGTGACTCAGAGGATTTCAAGGTTTGTGACTTGTTGGAATCAGAGTAGTGCAACGGATCAAGGAAGAATCAGATAACTTTGAGGTAGGAACGAACGAACTATTTGTAGGATTTTTATGTTGGGATGAAAGTATCTTCCTAAGGGAAATTGTCGAAGCAGTGTTTTGTTCATTCCAGTCTCTCGAGGATCTACCATAAACTCAAGAGGTGTTGTCAATGGACCAGCTTGGGAATACATTTTGTGGATGGCATGCGGTCCGATGTTCGTAGGTCATCAGTTTAGCTTGCAAGTCACAAGGGTTGGACTGAGTATCAGACCGTCGAAATGCTGAAGGTAAGTGAAGGACTTCAATTGGCACAAGTTCTTCGTGGTTATGTCTTGTGCACTGTGAGCGTGCATGAAGAGCTGGACAATGGTCGCAGGTTAATCGATGAAGTCCACCTTTGTGGGCAAAACCTTATGCGAAGTTGTTGGGCATCAATGCTATGGTTGTGGAAGGCTACACAATCGTGGATTGCGGTAATGATTGATACATCTAGGACTGAGGTGAGAATCGAGTAAAGAGGAATAGTTGTATAAGTAGAGGCAAGCTTGGGACAACCATCCTAACACTTTGGGAACCGGAAGTTAAGACCAAGGAATTTGGCTAACACCTAATGACATTGTATGGACTTGAGTGGAGAATAATTTGAAGTGTTGTCGCAGAAGTGACGTTGTGGTAGTAAATTCTCGAACGGGAAGTAATTCAAGGAGCTAAGTGAATCAGTAAGTGTGTTGGACAAGGGTGAACACAACAAAGTTTGAACAGCAGATATCCAACAGGAGTGGATTGCTAGGGTTCTGAAATTCGGGAGATTCAGTGCAGAGCAGTGAAGGCCTAGGACCCTGGAAGGATCTTTTCCCAGGTGTGTCAACAAGAGGTATCTGGATAGACGTGTTGCTTGAGAGTCAAGGTTCTAACCATGCATAGTGGGACGCAGGTGTTTTGGCAGATTATGTTTCTTCGTATGGAATGACCCTCAGACAGAGTAGTGAGGTTATCTGAAGAGAAATGTAAGGAACATTTCATCCCCTGGTTGGTATAGTTTTGGACACGTTTTTTCCGTGGTGATCAGAAAGAATTCGAGGACGAATTCAATTTAAGGGGGGGGAGAATGTAATATCCCGATTCTTCGACCCAGGTAATTGTCATTTAATCGATAATTGGTATGCACAATAGACTTATTCTATAATAAACTAAGGAGGATTATTATAAGAGTAAGTGGATTAGTTAGAATCCAACTAAGTGGCATATTGGTAATTACCACTTAGTTGAAGGGCATTATGGACATTTAACTCTATTGCATGGGCTTAAGACATTGTTTGGATTGTAGATCAGTTTTTGATAGTGGAAGAAGGAAGAGAGAAAGAAGACAAGTTTATGTTCTCTCTCACAAACTCCATTTTCGTAACAAAGGTACAACCTCCACTAAATCAGGTATAACTCTCAACTCGTAAATTCGATCGTAACGATTCTGGTCCCATTGGAAAGCTAACAAATTTCTCTTCGATTTGCACCTATGGTTCGCATTTATAGCTTCTGTTTTGAAGGAGAAAAACGAGTTTGAAGTTGTGTCAGTTATGCTGAATGTGTGTTATGGAGAGCTACGGATTTCTTGATGATGGAGATGGAAGTTTGAGCAAGAGGGAGATGCAATAGTAACAAGAGCACCATCTTAACCTCCATTTGATCCAAGGTGAGTCCTTAGTTAGAGACTTGGGGAAAATTTGTGGGAAATTGCATGTTGGGGTTTTGGGTGTGAGTGATAACTCTATAAATCCTTAGTGATAAATGTGATTAATTACTAATTGGTGATTTTATGTCATGCATGCTTGATTTAATGCCTAGATTGTGTTTTATGTATGTAATGTGTACATTAGATCACTATTGCATGTTGGAAATTCGTTTAGAATTGAATCATGATGATTGGAATTGATTATAGGGCAATTGGGACTGGTTTAGAGCTTTTAAAATGCAGAAAATTGATTCTGCTACAGGGTATTCGGTTAAGGGTCTTTGGGTAACCGATTACTCTGTTAAAATGCAATTTTGGACTGTTTTTAGTGCCAGTAATCGGTTACTGAGTTTGGGTAATCGGTTTCCCTGGGCGCAAGGAGAAAAATCACCAAACTTCATAAATTTGTAACTTTCGGCTCGGGTATCGGAATTGCGCAAACTTTATATCGTTGGAAAGCTAGCGACGTGTACTTTCTAATAAAATTGGTCCCCAAATCAGAATGTTTGATTTAATAATATTGGAACCCCACTTAGTGCGCCTCGTCGGGCGAGATTTTATGTTACTAATTCCCCCGAGAGCAGTTTCGTTCCGAATAGAGAACCGAACGCCTCCTTAGTCGGGTGAGACTTGTTTAAAATTGTATTTGAACATGTTAATGTTGTTTATGATCATGGATGTGTTGATTCTCAATATGCGGATCATTAATTAATGCATTATATTGATATGCTTTATGATGATCATATTATGTTTATCCGTCCGTTCGATTGACGTTCTGATATGGTTGCTTGTTTGTGGCATGATGCTTTGTGTGATAATGATCATAACTGCCCGTTGTTTCGGTTAAACATTCGGGATTGATTGTATTATGTGATTGACGCTTGTTATGCGTGTGGTATGCTAGAATCGAAGTGGGCCACTACTAGGTGGTAAGGCACCATTGTATATGGACTAGTTTCCAATTACCATTGCGATGTTCTCGTGAGAGTCTATGAGGCGTGTCTCACTTGCAGTTAACACATTGGCGTTCATGGTATGTTTAACTCACCTGAGCTACCGTTGCAGTGTGCTCGTGAGTTTCTGTACGGGGTTTTACTCACTTGCCGTTAACACACTTGCGTGCTCGGTATGATGGCGTTATGCGGCTAAGTAAGCCTACGCATAACAGGTAAACCATCTCTAGTGATGCCATGTAGGCTACATCATTAGGTTCCTACCCGGATGGGCTCATGCGTCGAGACGGCGTGTTGCACTTGTCGTTAACACCACGTGCGTACAGATGGTTAATGGGACGGTGTCGCCTCTTAGGCATGGTCATCTCGCAGCCAAGTAGGCTTGTGCGAACCCATTTAATCACTCTTGCAGGGTGCTTGTGCAAGTCTCTTGACAAATAGGCATGGGTGAACCCACCGAGGGTGTGTGTGCAGCCTTGGTAGTTTGGTAGTTACCACTTCTGGATTCCCCGTACATGGGTATGGGTCTGCATACGTGTTTGTTGTACTATTTGTGTACTGTGATGCGATGACTCCTATGGTGGACGATTCATGTGTTTGCTCCGTACTTGTACCGGATGTGAGGATAAACCCCGGATCAATGGTGGATTCGTTTTTGTTGATGCATGTACCCTATAGAACCGAGTGGACCCATAGGATAGGAGGACTCAGTAAGATTTAGTAATCTCACCCCAATCAACTTATATTTTTTTCAGGTGCAGTTTGGTAGTGGTTGGTCAGTAGCAGGTTCGGACTAAAGACTTGAAAGTGGTGTTGGCTCGAAAACCTCGTCTGATCTCATCTTTCCGCTGTGCAAGATCCATTGAAGACACGTGTTTTGTAATTATTATTATTATTTCATGTTGTATTTTAAATGGATCATCTTGTATCCTTGGCTTTTGTATGTACTCAATATCAATTATTAACGTTTCATGCATAATATACTAGTCAATTATGTATGGGGTGTTACACGTACCTTTCTATTTATCTCGTTCCAAATCAAAATCCTCATCTTAGCAAAAGACCGCGACAACATTCATACTCCTGGTTTCACTCTAAATCCCATGACATTTTTCGCGTCCAAGTATCATTCCACTCGGAATCTCGACAAAGTCTTCCTCACACCAATAGGTGTAAGAAATCCTCTACAATTCTTCTTCCATACATGTCGTTGCTTTGGCATCATAAATACGACTTCAACCGTACTAAAACTTATTTCACCTTTTCTACTAATTCACTCCTCACTAAAATCCATCGGTACTCAAATCATCTTTATTACCGAACATCTCATCAACTTATTCCTCAACAACATATTCTACTCAATTTTGTTTCAAACAGTCACGGTAGTAGGCATTCCTATTCAACAAGTTTCACGCTTCCTTAACCGACTTCAGAATATCTCCTCATAGGATCAAAAGTTATGGGTTTTTAAAGTAAAAACAATTTTCCAAAAACACACAGTAGAACCCGGTTCCTCCCACACAGGAACCGGTTCCTGGCTACTTCTCATAACTCGTCTTTGATTTTCACTATGGGGAATCGGGTTGTCTCTATCTGGAAACCGGTTCCCAACAACCCAGAATTCCCACGCCTCTGTTTTTATAATGGGAACACATTTCAAACAAGTTTTAAACATCAAATAACAACATATATCATGGTTATTAAGTCAGCTTCGCAATGCCCCAAACGGCACTTAAATCAGACACTCAAATCTCAAGATATGAATTTTCCAATCGTTATCCGAAATTGCAACACTGACGCCATGCAGCGACACCTTAGATGATATTTCCAAAACTCCTCAAATGGTACACTTAATTCCTAAAATTGCTTCTCAACAAACCTTTTAATTATTCCTTCAATCCGCTCAAGTCTGACACTGACATCCCGTGCAGTACCAACAACAAGTTTAGTTCTAAGAGCACGCGTAACCGCAACCTCACCTCTTTCCAACATCATCCAGTCACAATTAAATATGTTACAACTTCTGCAACCATTTTTATAACAGAGTTCATCTCTTTAGCTTTCCGACGCTTCAAACGGAACTCAAATCGGATGTCCAGAACTCCAGTTATGATTTTTCGAAGTTCTGCAGCTATTCAGCAATTTTCCTGCGTTTTGCTTACGAAAATTTCACTCCAAAACTCATCCTCTTCAACTCGATCATATTCCAAACAGCCCCTTATCATATCTTTTCACTTCCAAACATTCTTATAACTTGAGCAACACATCCCATCGCCGAAGTGCGATTTCTGAAACATTACGACAACAATCCTCTTTGCAAACTTGCAACTGAACCTCTTCCGAGACGCACGGCTACTCAACTGACAACTTCGCAGCCCATCAGCAGAGCTGATACATTACAACTTCTTAATTTCCCTCTCCTACCAATAATCATCAATTACCTCTAATCATTTTCCTTCCAGATGTTCCAACTTAACTACCAGTCAAGTCCTAATTTCAAGTCACCTTCGATTCGGAAAACAACAACTCCAACAACGCTTGCACGGTTGCCAACAACAGCCTACTGAATCAATCATCTTACAACTGAACATAACCGAGAAGTAAAGCTTCTCCCCCACTTCGCTCAAACCAACCCCTGCAACAAAACAAACAAGTACCGACAGTGATCCACTCACATGTCGCGTACCAAGGGCTAATACGTCGACAGTATTCAACTGTCGTGCAACTCAACAGACTCAACAATTGGCCGGACGGACCGACCTGCTCTGATACCACTATTGTAACACCCTTCTAAACCCCCATGGAAATATAATAAAATTAGAGTAAATATACAACAAGGATGCTACAATTAATAAAAGAAATAAAATACCAAATCGTTTGTCATGCTTTATTAGGAAATATCCGAAAATATCAAAACACATGTTCAACACAACGGAAACTCATTCAACAATGTTATAAAACATTTCCGATAAAATAAACGATACATGAACCAATAATGGAAAAACAGTGTATCACAAGCAACTCTAAGACTGTCGTCCCCCAGTGTTACAAGATCAGAGCATGACCGACACGACCCAACATAACCGGATAAACTCTACGAGTCATCCTCACCGATCGCTTAGGCCGCTACTTCAATCTGAAATCATCAAAGTAAGGGTGAGACTACATCATAATTAAATAGCATTATAAATCATCAGATATAGAATTTCATAAGCAATTATCCACCCTACTTAGCATATTCAGATTTATCAATTCATACCAATCACAAGCATAAGTCAAAAATATGCACCAATAACACCACACAATCATAACACCGGATTTCATCCTGACATGTCACAATTTATACAAAGACCATGCAGACTCTTATGCATGTGGTACCAAAATTGTGAATCACATTCACAGGACTTCTCTCTTTGATACTGCCCTTTAGTCGCTCACACCCCACATGGGCACACGACTACTGCCTCATCGCTCACACCCCACATGGGCACACGATGACTGCCTGCTAATCTCCACGCAATGGGAATTAGCCGTCAACGATCCACTCATCAACGGGATCCAATGCAAATGATTTATGAATGAATGCACACATGTCACATACTTATATCATCATCAACCCGATGCTTAAAATCGCTTTATCACATCTTACCAATAACGTCACAACAAGTATGTACATGTACAAGCATCATTCAAAACAAATCAATCATCATCATCCATCAAAACACATGATACAACATTTACCATGAATAACATCCATCTGCATCATCATTCATCAAAACACATGATAACCACATTTACCACGAACAACATCCATTTGCATAACAAAAAGAATGCAATAACATTATAACAACACACATCCTTGCACATATTCAATTATGCAAACAACAAATCATTGCATCTCATCAACTATGCAAAACAAGAATAAACCACATTTGAAGAAAACGATACTTTTCAAAATAAAATCAAGTTATTGCTGTTTTCTTTATTTCATATGGTAGAGCATTCAATATAAGGAACAACGTCCAAAACGGAGCCTAAAACGGACTTACGGTTTGAAAATTAGAAGCTTTTAAAGTTAGAGTAGTTTTTAAAACGTGCTGCTGGAATTTGTACTGGAACCCGGTTCGTCCCACATGGGAACCGGTTCCTGAACCCAAGAATGCTGTTTTTAACGTTTAAAAAAACTGGAACCCGGTTCCTCCCACATGGGAATCGGTTCCCACGAACCCAGTAGCTGAAAAACATGATTTTTAAGACTTTTATGCATCCCAAACACATACCAACTCATACCATTACGAAATTGATCATCAATAACATCAAAATACTCCAAATACATGATTCTAATACACAAGCAACAAACCATAACACCATGTAACAATACTACATCATCAATTGCAAGCAATTCATCAAAGCATACATGTCAGTGTTGGTATTTCACAAAACCTAACATCCCAAATAGAGATTCTAATTCCTTAATTCAATCCTATCATCATCAAAATCATAATACCATATAATTAGGGCAATCACCCCTTACCTTAGCCAAATTCTTGATTGGTCTTCTCCCTCTTTGTTCCTCTTCACGTATCAGCTTCCCAATCTCTCGTCTCTTCTGCTCTACTTTTCACGTTCCTTTTTCCTTTCTTCCAATTCCTTATTATTTTATAAAAATAACATTAAATTAGTAATGGGCTTTACTAACTTAACACCTCCTTCTTACTAACATCACACATGGCCCAATAACTATTTTCCAATATTTCTCAATGTTCCTCATAAAATCAATTATTCCAATTAAATAATTTTCCTACTTAAATTAAATAATTAGAAATAATTTTCGGGGTGTTACAAAAGCAAATAAAGTGGCGGATGCTTTGAGTCAGAAGGTGTTAAAGAGGGCCGGATTGATGATGTTAGAATATGCATTATTGGAAAGATTTCGAGATCTCAACCTTCAATTTGTTTGGACCCAGAATGGAGTGTGGATGGGAAACTTGAATGTTAATTCCATTTTGAGAAATGACATTCAACAAGCACAAGTGTCAGATGCTAAGTTACAAGAGGTGTTGGTTCAGCTAGGTTTTGCACGAGCTACGGATAGAGTGATTATGTTTAATCAGAGGATTTGCGTTCCGGATGATGCGTTGTTGAAAAGAAGGATTTTGGATGAGGCTCACAAAGGTGCTTTCACCATACGTCCTGGTTCTTCAAAAATGTATCAAGATTTGAAAAGAGATTATTGGTGGTCTGGAATGAAAAGAGATGTCGCGGTGTACGTATCGGAGTGTGCGGTGTGCCAACAAGTAAAGATTGAACATCAAAGACCAGGTGGATTGTTGCAACCACTAGAGATTCCAATATGGAAGTGGGATAGTATTTCAATGGATTTTGCGGTTGGATTACCTCGTACTCAAGGTGGATATGATTCTATTTGGGTAATTGTAGATCGGTTGACAAAATCTGCACATTTCTTAGCCGTGAAGACTACTCACAAGGCAAGTCATCTTGCACCGTTATTTGTTGCAGAAATTGTGAAGTTGCATGGTGTGCCCTCTAGTATTGTGTCGGATAGAGATCCAAAGTTCACTTCGAGGTTTTGGAGAGCTTTTCAACAAGCTATGGGATCTAAATTGTGTTTGAGCACGTCGAACCACCCTCAAACAGACGGTCAAACGGAACGAACAATACAAACATTGGAAGATATGTTAAGAGCTTGTATGCTTGAAAGTAGAGGAAATTGGAAGGAGCTTTTACCTTTGATTGAATTTGCGTATAATAACAGTTACCATGCAAGTATTGGTATGGCACCTTATGAAGCATTGTATGGGAGGAAATGTAGGACACTGTTGTGTTGGTCAGAAGTTGGTGATGATAGGATTTTAGGACCCGAAATTATTCAAGAGACCACGGACAAGATTAAAATGATTCGTGAGAAGGTTAAGCAAGCACGGGATCGTCAGAAGAGTTATGCAGATAACCGTAGGAGGCCTTTGGAATTCGTGGAAGGTGACCATGTATTCTTGAAGGTTACTCCGAGATTGAGGTTGAAGGGACCGTTTAAGTCGAGGAAGTTAAGTCCGAGAAACGTGGGACCGTATGAGATTCTAGAAAGGATTGGTGAAGTAGCTTACTGTTTAGCCTTACCACCTTCTCTATCAGAAATGCATGATGTTTTTCACGTGTCTCAACTGCGGAAGTTTATTCCCGATCCTCTTCAGCCAGTGTTACCAGATGCAGTTGAGATAGAATCAGTTGAGATGCAGCCAGTGGTACATTAGAGATACTTTTGGACATTTAAGTTAGTAGTGTTAACTTAAAGATTTGCTTATATTCTTTCCTTTCTATTTCTTTCTCATTTTTGGAAAACAACACAAGATTCTAGAGAGAAGGAGTAGAGAGAAGGAGGAGCAAGAAGAGAAAGAGGAAAGCTTGGATTTCAATCATTTCTTCGCCGAATCAACTCATCTTTGTCATCAACGACTCGTAATCATGGTGGTTTCTAGTTAGAAACTTATAGCTTTTGATTTATGGATGCAAATCACGAGTTTTGCATTTTGGGGTTTTCTATAGAAAAACCAAGGTTTTGAATCAAATCTTGAATGTTCATGGTTAAGTGTTGTAAACCATAAGTGTATCATGTGTATGATGTTCCTAGGTTTTAGAGTGGTCTGGAACAGGTTTGGATGTGGAAATGGTTGGATTGAACCATGGGGAAAGCAAGAAAACAGAACTGGGAATTATGTTTTCGCGCGCTTCGTGGCGCGAACAATAGGTAGCGGCGCAAACCATGCAGAGGAATTATGGTGTTTTGGTTCTGCCAACAGTACGCGGCGCGTACAAGGGTTCGCGGCGCGAACACTATGAGAAATTTTGTGAGGTTTGCCACTGCCTGAGGTTGGCGGCGCGAACAACTGTTAGCGGCGCGACCTGAAGCTTCCTTAACCAGAATTTTAGTTCAATATTATAAAACTATTTCGACCGTAATTTTGAACCGTAACTCTGTTTTAGTCGCCGTTCGAAGCAGTACGGAGCTAGAAGCATGTACTTTCTAATAGTGTAGGTTCTGGGATCAAAGGGGAAATTATTTAATCGGGATTTGGGAAGTCTGTTTGTTTCCATGGATCGTTTTATCGTTCGGAAATATGTGAACTGTTTACTTTTAGTATAATGAGTGATTACCTTATAAATGTGATAAATTGCCATTTGTTTACAGACAATGATGATAATTGTTTGGTTGAGTCCTATTGCAGGTGGATTGTTATGCCTTTGTTATATATATGTATATATCAAAGAGGTTTGAGTAATTTCATTTGTTAAATGAATAAAATGATAAGTGAGGAAAACTAGGATTTGTTAGGTATGTGTAACTTAACAAAGAAAACCTAGGATGAGACATTATATGGAACATACGTGTGTTTAGAATTTCATGAGGAAAGGCTAACAGGCCTAGTGATTTGCGTGAGCAATCACCATTGTATGATGTATTAATCAGAACCATTATTTCTTAATTTCTTTATTCTTCTTTTGAATGCTGACAGGCATTCTATGTGCAAGAGAGGCACTGTGCAGAGAGGCACTAATAATCTTGGCAGGTTTGATTCCCGCTTTTGTGTACGAATGGAACCTAACAGGGTAGAGACTTGTGATGGTGTACGGGCCATGTGAAGTGACGATTCATGGGGAGGCCCATGAGTCCGAATCCATTTCGTATGTCAAGATTTTCCAAAGGATCCATGACTCGTGCCACCTCCTAGACGTAGAAGGGGACGGGAATAGAGGGATACCTTGGTAACGATTTCCGATTAGTAATTTTGTGTTTGAGTTGTTGAACTCTATGTATGATTCCATATAATGTTAGTGTGTGAACTCAAGGTCTAGTTCCTTGTTATGACTTGAGATTGATAGGCTAGAACCTTATAAAGCCGAGAGGATCTGTAAGATAGGGAACTCACTGAGATATTTTATCTCACCCCATTATATATTGATTTCAGGTACTACAGGTTCCGCGAAGGGTAAGGAGAAAGCAGTTTGATTCCCTTATACCTTATGTTCTTTTGGATATGGCGAAGCTTCCGTTGTGGATTTGTTTTGGGATCATTGTTTGATCTAGCTCTTAGTATTTTGTTTTGAACATCTTGTATGTTTTATGCCATTCGGTAGAACTTTTGTATTAGGGCATTAATATGTATAATGTGTTGACTAGAAACTTATAAGTATTTTCAGTACCAAATACTTGGATTCATGTATACATATATGCTTTGATGTATGTATTTATATATGGGTGTTACAATTTGGGTCATTTTATTACACAACCAGATTATACATGTAATATAATAGGTTATGTAAGATTTCATATCTCAGAGGAAGTTTTCACGGTATAAGAAACCCGGTATAATGTATAAAGAACCAATGTGGACGTCATAATCCCAAGTAATGACTTATCATATTAAGAATGATAAATAACGAAAGAAAATTATATGCTTGAAAAAGAAAACCAAACACTTAACAATTGAAGTACTAAAACACATCCTCACATAGAATTTACCATATTTTTGTTTGACAATACCTAGCATTGAGACAAATAAATGGTTTCTATCTCTTGAATGACATAACTCTATTATAATATTTAATTTGAAAATTTGTTTTTATTTTTTTATTTAGATGGGTAATGTGTTAATTTAAAAGGTGTCGTCGATGGCTATTTTACTAAAGTTCTATCAAGGTTAGGAAATTTGTCTCAAAGATTCAATATAAATCTCTTATCATTTAGCCGTCAGATGTATGACATTTCTAACGAAAAATAATAATGTTTTCCATTTTAATGTAAACTTGTTTGTTCATTTGTAACTGATATCACGACAAAAGCTATATAAATGCATATCTATGGGTTGTAACATTATATCAACATATATAATTTAACATATATATACATGTATGTATTAAAATATCAAATGTTATGTTATTATTAATTTTGTATATTGGTTTCGAATCATCAATCTTCATGTCACTCTAGTCCTTTTTTATGAAAACATAGTCCTTTTTTTTTATCAAAACATTGGAGAAGCAAAGAATGTCTACCTCTTTTTTTGTATGTAATAAAACATTCAAATTGAAATAGTAAAACTACAAAGAAAAATAAGCGATTAGTTAATTACTAGAAACAGTGATTAACTTGTTCTAAAATTTACTTTTTGAACCAACAAATTTCTTTAATCAAGGAAATACGGTGGAGAAAGATTGGAAAAATGTAGTTTATCTCAAACACCCTCAACCGTATTTTCCTTGGTTAAAAACATTCAATGGATCAATTAGAACCACCATCTTCATGAGTTGTTCAAGCAAGTTTAATGAAAAATGATATTTATTTTCTCTGTACCTCAATTGGCCTTTTATAGATACGTTAGGTTTTATAAAAGTACCTTTTTTTGTTAAATACATTTTATAAAATTTAAGTTGATATCATAATATTAAATATCACAATTATGTATTTTAAATATGTAATTATAGGAAATATATACTGTAGTCAAGATTATCAATATTTTTTTCCAAAATATTTATGTTTTTGAGATTTTGAAAAAGGTTCCAATAATTGTATTTTTTAGATCTTCAATAACTTTTTAACTTAAAAAACTATTTTTATTATATATTACTATTTGTAATGAAACACACCTTCGCGAGCCATTGTAATAAAAAACTTAAGAAATTTTCACATGAAGAAAGAAAGAGCACTCGTTCTATATTCCACATCAAAATATTACGAATAAAATTAAACAAAATCGTTGATTTACAAGTTTAATAGTTTTTTCAGAAAAATATCTTTTTTTTTAACTCAACATATACTTAAAATTATTTTTAAAAAATTAAAAGAGACATTACTTTTGTAATTTCAAAAAATACATTTAATGATTATTAGGAGGAATTATTGATTCTGAATCTTTGTGTTTTAGATATTTTCGAAAGCATATGACCATTTTAAAGTTACAATACAAAGGAATAATACGTTAATCGTTTCACATGGAAGTATATATGTCTTTTTTGAACGATCAAGTAGAGTTTTTCTTCCTATTGAGATAGAAGCTACACGTTTTTTTGAAGACTAGAAAATCATCTCAATAATCAAGTTTATCAATTGCATGCAAGTTGGAGGAATATCAACTTCATTATTTATGTGTTCAAATTGAACCTTGAAGCTAGATCTTCTCGACTCCAGATACATCTTGCTTAGAAAAGCATTATATTATTGTGTTTAAGTAAGAGTTAATGTCTAAGATGATCAAGTTTCAAAATATAAGTAAAAGGATATGCGAAGAATGAAGACTTATCTTTCGTGCAATTTGGGTCATTTTGTTACACAACCAGATTATACATGTAATATAATAGGTTGTGTAAGATTTTCTATCTCAGAGGAAATTTTCACTGTATAAGAAACCCGGTATAATGTATAAAGTACCAATGTGGACTTCATAATCCCAAGTAATGACTTATCATATTAAGAGTGATAAATAACGAAAGAAAATTATATACTTGAAAAAGAAAACCAAACACTTAACAAGTGAAGTACTAAAACATATCCTCACATAGAATTTGCAATACTTTTGTTTGACAATACCTAGCATTGAGACAAATAAATGGTTTCTATCTCTTGAATGACATAACTCTATTATAATATTTAATTTGAAAACTTGTTTTTGTTTTTTATTTAGATGGGTAATGTGTTAATTTAAAGGGTGTCGTCAATGGCTATTTTACTATAGTTCTATCAAGGTTAGGAAATTTGTCTCTTAAAGTTTCAATATAAATCTCTTATCATTTAGCCGTCAAATGTATGACATTTCTAACAAAAAATAATAATGTTTTCCATTTTAATGTAAACTTGTTTGTTCATTTGTAACTGATCTCGCGACAAAAGCTATATAAATGTATATCAATGGATTGTATCATATTATCAACATATATATATATATATATATATATATATATATATATATATATATATATATATATATATATATATATACGTATTAAAATATCAAATGTTATGTTATTATTAATTTAGTATATTGGTTTCGAATCATCAATATTCCTGTCACTCTAGTCCTTTTTTATGAAAACATAGTCCTTTTTTTTTATCAAATCATTGGAGAAGCAAAGAATGTCTACATCCTTTTTTGTATGTAATAAAACATTCAAATTGAAATAGTAGAAACTACAAAGAAAAATAAGCTATTAGTTAATTACTAGAAACAGTGATTAACTTGTGCTAAAATTTACTTTTTGAACCAACAAATTTCTTTAATCAAGGAAATACAGTGGAGAAAGATTGTGAGAATGTAGTTTATCTCAAACACCCTCAACCATAATTTCCTTGGATAAAAACATTCAATGGATCAATTAGAACCACCATCTTCATGAGTTGTTCAAGCAAGTTTAATGAAAAATGATATATATTTTATCTGTACCTCACTTGGCCTTTTATAGATGCGTTAGGTTTTATAAAAGTTCCTTTTTTAGTTAAATACATTTTATAAAATTTAAATTGATATTATAATATTAATATCACAATCATGTATTTTAAATATGTAATTATAGGAAATATATACTGTAGTCAAGATTATCAATATTTTTTTCCAAAATATTTATGTTTTTGAGATTTTGAAAAAGGTTCCTATAATTGTATTTGTTAGATCTTCAATAACTTTTTAACTTAAAAAACTATTTTTATTATATATTACTATTTGTAATGAAACACACCTTCGCGAGCCATTGTAATAAAAAACTTAAGAAATTTTCACATGAAGAAAGAAAGAGCACTCGTTCTATATTCCACATCAAAATATTACGAATAAAATTAAACAAAATCGTTGATTTACAAGTTTAATAGTTTTTTCAGAAAAATATCTTTTTTTTTAACTCAACATATACTTAAAATTATTTTTAAAAAATTAAAAGAGACATTACTTTTGTAATTTCAAAAAATACATTTAATGATTATTAGGAGGAATTATTGATTCTGAATCTTTGTGTTTTAGATATTTTCGAAAGCATATGACCATTTTAAAGTTACAATACAAAGGAATAATACATTAATCGTTTCACATGGAAGTATATATGTCTTTTTTGAACGATCAAGTAGAGTTTTTCTTCCTATTGAGATAGAAGCTACACGTTTTTTTGAAGACTAGAAAATCATCTCAATAATCAAGTTTATCAATTGCATGCAAGTTGGAGGAATATCAACTTCATTATTTATGTGTTCAAATTGAACCTTGAAGCTAGATCTTCTCGACTCCAGATACATCTTGCTTAGAAAAGCATTATATTATTGTGTTTAAGTAAGAGTTAATGTCTAAGATGATCAAGTTTCAAAATATAAGTAAAAGGATATGCGAAGAATGAGGACTTATCTTTCGTGCAATTTGGGTCATTTTGTTACACAACCAGATTGTACATGTAATATAATAGGTTGTGTAAGATTTTCTATCTCATAGGAAATTTTCACTGTATAAGAAACCCGGTATAATGTATAAAGTACCAATGTGGACTTCATAATCCCAAGTAATGACTTATCATATTAAGAATGATAAATAACGAAAGAAAATTATATACTTGAAAAAGAAAACCAAACACTTAACAAGTGAAGTACTAAAACATATCCTCACATAGAATTTGCAATACTTTTGTTTGACAATACCTAGCATTGAGACAAATAAATGGTTTCTATCTCTTGAATGACATAACTCTATTATAATATTTAATTTGAAAACTTGTTTTTGTTTTTTATTTAGATGGGTAATGTGTTAATTTAAAGGGTGTCGTCAATGGCTATTTTACTAAAGTTCTATCAAGGTTAGGAAATTTGTCTATTAAAGTTTCAATATAAATCTCTTATCATTTAGCCGTCAAATGTATGACATTTCTAACGAAAAATAATAATGTTTTCCATTTTAATGTAAACTTGTTTGTTCATTTGTAACTGATCTCGCGACAAAAGCTATATAAATGTATATCAATGGATTGTATCATATTATCAACATATATAATTTAACATATATATATATATATATATATATATATATATATATATATATATATATATATATATACGTATTAAAATATCAAATGTTATGTTATTATTAATTTAGTATATTGGTTTCGAATCATCAATATTCCTGTCACTCTAGTCCTTTTTTATGAAAACATAGTCCTTTTTTTTTATCAAATCATTGGAGAAGCAAAGAATGTCTACATTTTTTTTTGTATGTTATAAAACATTCAAATTGAAATAGTAGAAACTACAAAGAAAAATAAGCTATTAGTTAATTACTAGAAACAGTGATTAACTTGTGCTAAAATTTACTTTTTGAACCAACAAATTTCTTTAATCAAGGAAATACGGTGGAGAAAGATTGTGAAAATGTAGTTTATCTCAAACACCCTCAACCATATTTTCCTTGGATAAAAACATTCAATGGATCAATTAGAACCACCATCTTCATGAGTTGTTCAAGCAAGTTTAATGAAAAATGATATATATTTTATCTGTACCTCACTTGGCCTTTTATAGATGCGTTAGGTTTTATAAAAGTTCCTTTTTTAGTTAAATACATTTTATAAAATTTAAATTGATATTATAATATTAATATCACAATCATGTATTTTAAATATGTAATTATAGGAAATATATACTGTAGTCAAGATTATCAATATTTTTTTCCAAAATATTTATGTTTTTGAGATTTTGAAAAAGGTTCCTATAATTGTATTTTTTAGATCTTCAATAACTTTTTAACTTAAAAAACTATTTTTATTATATATTACTATTTGTAATGAAACACGCCTTTGCGAGCCATTGTAATAAAAAACTTAAGAAATTTTCACATGAAGAAAGAACGAGCACCCGTTCTATATTCCACCTCAAAATATTATGAATAAAATTAAACAAAATCGTTGATTTACAAGTTTAATAGTTTTTTCAAGAAAATATCTTTTTTTTAACTCAACATATACTTAAAATTATTTTTAAAAAATTAAAAGAGACATTACTTTTGTAAGTTCAAAAAATACATTTAATGAATATTAGGAATTATTGATTATGAATCTTTGTGTTTTAGATATTTTCGAAAGATTATGACCATTTTAAAGTTACAATACAAAGGAATAATACATTAATCGTTTCACATGGAAGTATATATGTCTTTTTTGAACGATCAAGTAGAGTTTTTCTTCCTATTGAGATAGAAGCTACTCGTTTTTTTGAAGACTAGAAAATCATCTCAATAATCAAGTTTATCAATTGCATGCAAGTTGGAGGAATATCAACTTCATTATTTATGTGTTCAAATTGAACCTTGAAGCTAGATCTTCTCGACTCCAGATACATCTTGCTTAGAAAAGCATTATATTATTGTGTTTAAGTAAGAGTTAATGTATAAGATGATCAAGTTTCAAAATATAAGTAAAAGGATATGCGAAGAATGAAGACTTATCTTTCGTGCAATTTGGGTCATTTTGTTACACAACCAGATTATACATGTAATATAATAGGTTGTGTAAGATTTTCTATCTCAGAGGAAATTTTCACTGTATAAGAAACCCGGTATAATGTATAAAGTACCAATTTGGACTTCATAATCCCAAGTAATGACTTATCATATTAAGAATGATAAATAACGAAAGGAAATTATATACTTGAAAAAGAAAACCAAACACTTAACAAGTGAAGTACTAAAACATATCCTCACATAGAATTTGCAATACTTTTGTTTGACAATACCTAGCATTGAGACAAATAAATGGTTTCTATCTCTTGAATGACATAACTCTATTATAATATTTAATTTGAAAACTTGTTTTTGTTTTTTATTTAGATGGGTAATGTGTTAATTTAAAGGGTGTCGTCAATGGCTATTTTACTAAAGTTCTATCAAGGTTAGGAAATTTGTCTCTTAAAGTTTCAATATAAATCTCTTATCATTTAGCCGTCAAATGTATGACATTTCTAACGAAAAATAATAATGTTTTCCATTTTAATGTAAACTTGTTTGTTCATTTGTAACTGATCTCGCGACAAAAGCTATATAAATGTATATCAATGGATTGTATCATATTATCAACATATATAATTTAACATATATATATATATATATATATATATATATATATATATATACGTATTAAAATATCAAATGTTATGTTATTATTATTTTAGTATATTGGTTTCGAATCATCAATATTCCTGTCACTCTAGTCCTTTTTTATGAAAACATAGTCCTTTTTTTTTATCAAATCATTGGAGAAGCAAAGAATGTCTACATCTTTTTTTGTATGTAATAAAACATTCAAATTGAAATAGTAGAAACTACAAAGAAAAATAAGCTATTACTTAATTACTAGAAACAGTGATTAACTTGTGCTAAAATTTACTTTTTGAACCAACAAATTTCTTTAATCAAGGAAATACGGTGGAGAAAGATTGTGAAAATGTAGTTTATCTCAAACACCCTCAACCATATTTTCCTTGGATAAAAACATTCAATGGATCAATTAGAACCACCATCTTCATGAGTTGTTCAAGCAAGTTTAATGAAAAATGATATATATTTTATCTGTACCTCACTTGGCCTTTTATAGATGCATTAGGTTTTATAAAAGTTCCTTTTTTAGTTAAATACATTTTATAAAATTTAAATTGATATTATAATATTAATATCACAATCATGTATTTTAAATATGTAATTATAGGAAATATATACTGTAGTCAAGATTATTAATATTTTTTTCCAAAATATTTATGTTTTTGAGATTTTGAAAAAGGTTCCTATAATTGTATTTTTTAGATCTTCAATAACTTTTTAACTTAAAAACTATTTTTATTATATATTACTATTTGTAATGAAACACGCCTTTGCGAGCCATTGTAATAAAAAACTTAAGAAATTTTCAAATGAAGAAAGAACGAGCACCCGTTCTATATTCCACCTAAAATATTATGAATAAAATTAAACAAAATCGTTGATTTACAAGTTTAATAGTTTTTTCAAGAAAATATCTTTTTTTTAACTCAACATATACTTAAAATTATTTTTAAAAAATTAAAAAAGACATTACTTTTGTAAGTTAAAAAATACATTTAATGATTATTAGGAATTATTGATTATGAATCTTTGTGTTTTAGATATTTTCGAAAGATTATGACCATTTTAAAGTTACAATACAAAGGAATAATACATTAATCGTTTCACATGGAAGTATATATGTCTTTTTTGAACGATCAACTAGAGTTTTTCTTCCTATTAAGATAGAAGCTACACGTTTTTTTGAAGACTAGATAATCATCTCAATACTCAAGTTTATCAATTGCATACAAGTTGGAGGAATATCTACTTCATTATTTATGTGTTCAAATTGAACCTTGAAGCTAGATCTTCTCGACTCCAGATACATGTTGCTTAGAAAAGCATTATATTATTGTGTTTAAATAAGAGTTAATGTCTAAGATGATCAAGTTTCAAAATATAAGTAAAAGGATATGCGAAGAACGAAGACTTATCTTTCGTGCAAATTGGATCATTTTGTTACACAACCAGATTATACATGTAATATAATAGGTTGTGTAAGATTTTATATCTCAGAGGAAATTTTCACTGTATAAGAAACCCGGTATAATGTATAAAGTACCAATGTGGACGTCATAATCCCAAGTAATGACTTATCATATTAAGAATGATAAATAACGAAAGAAAATTATATGCTTGAAAAAGAAACCCAAACACTTAACAAGTGAAGTACTAAAACATATCCTCACATAGAATTTACAATATTTTTGTTTGACAATACCTAGCATTGAGACAAATAAATGGTTTCTATCTCTTGAATGACATAACTCTATTATAATATTTAATTTGAAAATTTGTTTTTATTTTTTATTTAGATAGGTAATGTGTTAATTTAAAAGGTGTCGTTGATGGATATTTTACTAAAGTTATATCAAGGTTAGGAAATTTGTCACTTAAAGTTTCAATATAAATCTCTTATCATTTAGCTGTCAGATGTATGACCTTTCTAACGAAAAATAGTAATGTTTTCCATTTTGATGTAAACTTGTTTGTTCATTTGTAACAGATATCGCGTCAAAAGTTATATAAATGTATATCTATGGGTTGTATCATATTATCAACATATATAATTTACAATATATATATATATATATATATATATATATATATATATGTATGTATTAAAATATCAAATGTTATGTTATTATTAATTTAGTATATTGGTTTCGAATCATCAACATTCATGTCACTCTAGTCCTTTTTTATGAAAACATAGTCCTTTTTTTTATCAAAACATTGGAGAAGCAAAGAATGTCTACCTCTTTTTTTGTATGTAATAAAACATTCTAATTGAAATAGTAGAAACTACAAAAACAAATAAGTTATTAGTTAAATACTAGAAACAGTGATTAACTTGTTCTAAAATTTACTTTTTGAATCAACAAATTTCTTTAGTCAAGGAAATACGGTGGAGAAAGATTGTGAAAATGTAGTTTATCTCAAACACCCTCAACCGTATTTTCCTTGGTTAAAAACATTCAATGGATCAATTAGAACCACCATCTTCATGAGTTGTTCAAGCAAGTTTAATGAAAAATGATATTTATTTTCTCTGTACCTCACTTGGCCTTTTATAGATACGTTAGGTTTTATAAAAGTTCCTTTTTTAGTTATATACATTTTATAAAATTTAAATTGATATTATAATATAAAATTTTACAATTATGTATTTTAAATATGTAATTATAGGAAATATATACTGTAGTCACGATTATCAATATTTTTTTTCCAAAATATTTATGTTTTTGAGATTTTCAAAAAGGTTCCTATAATTATATTTTTTAGATCTTCAATAACTTTTTAATTAAAAAACTATTTTTATTATATATTACTATTTGTAATGAAACACACCTTTGCGAGCCATTGTAATAAAAAACTTAAGAAATTTTCTCATGAAGAAAGAACGAGCACCCGCTATATATTCCACATTAAAATATTATGAATAAAATTAAACAAAATCGTTGATTTACAAGTTTAATAGTTTTTTCAGGAAAATATCTTTTTTTTTTAACTCAACATATACTTAAAGTTATTTTTAAAAAATTAAATGAGACATTACTTTTGTAAGTTCAAAAATACATTTAATGATTATTAGGAATTATTGATTCTGAATCTTTGTGTTTTAGATATTTTCGAAAGCATATGACCATTTTAAAGTTACAATACAAAGGAATAATACATTAATCGTTTCACATGGAAGTATATATGTCTTTTTTGAACGATCAACTAGAGTTTTTCTTCCTATTAAGATAGAAGCTACACGTTTTTTTGAAGACTAGATAATCATCTCAATACTCAAGTTTATCAATTGCATGCAAGTTGGAGGAATATCAACTTCATTATTTATGTGTTCAAATTGAACCTTGAAGCTAGATCTTCTCGACTCCAGATACATCTTGCTTAGAAAAGCATTACATTATTGTGTTTAAATAAGAGTTAATGTCTAAGATGATCAAGTTTCAAAATATAAGTAAAAGGATATGCGAAGAATGAAGACTTATCTTTCGTGCAATTTGGGTCATTTTGTTACACAACCAGATTATACATGTAATATAATAGGTTGTGTAAGATTTTATATCTCAGAGGAAATTTTCACTGTATAAGAAACCCGGTATAATGTATAAAGTACCAATGTGGACGTCATAATCCCAAGTAATTACTTATCATATTAAGAATGATAAATAACGAAGTATTTGGTACTGAAAATACTTATAAGTTCCTAGTCAACACATTATACATATTAATGCCCTAATACAAAAGTTCTACCAAATGGTATAATACATACAATTTGTTCAAAACAAAATACTAAGAACTAGATCAAACAATGATCCCAAAACAAATCCACAACGGAAGCTTCGCCATATCCAAAAGAACATAAGGTATAAGGGAATCAAACTGCTTTCTCCTTACCTTTCGCGGAACTTGTAGTACCTGAAATCAATATATAATGGGGTGATATAAAATATCTCAGTGAGTTCCCTATCTTACGGATCCTCTCGGCTTTACAAGGTTCTAGCCTATCAATCTCAAGTCATAACAAGGAACTAGACCTTAAGTTCACACACTAACATTATATGGAATCATACATAGAGTTCAACAACTCAAACACAAAATTACTAATCGGAAACCGTTACCAAGGTATCCCTCTATTCCCGTCCCCTTCTACGTCTAGGAGGTGGCACGAGTCGTGGATCCTTTGGAAAATCTTGACATACGAAATGGATTCGGACTCATGGGCCTCCCCATGAATCGTCACTTCACATTGCCCGTACACCATCACAAGTCTCTACCCTGTTAGGTTCCATTCGTACACAAAAGCGGGAATCAAACCTGCCAAGATTATTAGTGCCTCTCTGCACAGTGCCTCTCTTGCACATAGAATGCCTGTCAGCATTCAAAAGAAGAATAAAGAAATAAAGAAATAATGGTTCCGATTAATACATCATACAATGGTGATTGCTCACGCAAATCACTAGGCCTGTTAGCCTTTCCTCATGAAATTATAAACACACGTATGTTCCATATAATGTCCCATCCTAGGTTTTCTTTGTTAAGTTACACATACCTAACAAATCCTAGTTTTCCTCACTTATCATTTTATTCATTTAACAAATGAAATTACTCAAACCTCTTTGATATATACATTTATATAACAAAGGCATACCAATCCACCTGCAATAGGACTCAACATTTATAAGGTAATCACTCATTATACTAAAAGTAAACAGTTCACATATTTCCGAACGATAAAACGATTCAAGGAAACAAACAAACTTCCCAATTCCCGATTAAATAATTTCCCCTTTGATCCCATAACCTACACTACTAGAAAGTACATGCTTCTAGCTCCGTACTGCTTCGAACGGCGACTAAAACAGAGTTACGGTTCAAAAGTTACGGTCGAAACAGTTTTATGTTATTGAACTAAAATTCTGGTTAAGGAAGCTTCAGTTCGCGCCGCTAACAGTTGTTTGCGCCGCCAACCTCAGGCAGTGGCAAACCTCACAAAATCTCTCATAGTGTTCGCGCCGCGAACCTTTATACGCGCCGCGTACTGTTGGCAGAACCAAAACCCCATAATTCCTCTGCATGGTTCGCGCCGCTACCTATTGTTCGCGCCGCGAAGCGCGCGAAAACAGAATTCCCAGTTCTATTTTCTTGCTTTCCCCATGGTTCAATCCAACCATTTCCACATCCAAACCTGTTCCAGACCACACTAAAACCTAGGAACATCATACACATGATACACTTATGGTTTACAACACTTAACCATGAACATTCAAGATTTGATTCAAAACCTAGGTTTTTCTATAGAAAACCCCAAAATGCAAAACTCATGATTTTCATCCATAAATCAAAATCTATAAGTTTCTAACTAGAACCCACCTCGATTACGAGTCGTTGATGACAAAGATGAGTTGATTCGGCGGAGAAATGATCGAAATCCAAGCTTTCCTCTTTCTCTTCTTGCTCCTCCTTCTCTCTACTCCTTCTCTCTAGAATCTTGTGTTGTTTTCCAAAAATGAGAAAGAAATAGAAAGGAAAGAATATAAGCAAATCTTTAAGTTAACACTACTAACTTAAATGTCCAAAAGTATCTCTAATGTACCAATTAATAAAACCTCAGTGTCAGTTAATAACATTAGAGCATTTATTAAATACGGGGTATTACATCCTCCCCCCCCCTTAAATAGAAATTCGTCCTAGAATTTAAGAATTACCTGAAAAGGTGAGGGTAAGCCTCCCGCATTTCTGATTCAAGCTCCCATGTAGCATCACCCGGATGTGTCACATCCCACTGAACCTTAACAAGAGGAATCTCCTTGTTTTGCAACACTTTAGTCTCTCTTCCCACGATACGGTTCGGTAAGGGTTCAAAAGTCAAATCTGATTCTATCTCAACTGCATCTGGTAACACTTTCTGAAGAGGATCGGGAATAAACTTCCGCAGTTGAGACACGTGAAAAACATCATTCATTTCTGATAGAGAAGGTGGTAAGGCTAAACTGTAAGCTACTTCACCAATCCTTTCTAGAATCTCATACGGTCCCACGTATCTCGGACTTAACTTCCTCGACTTAAACGGTCCCTTCAACCTCAATCTCGGAGTAACCTTCAAGAATACATGGTCACCTTCCACGAATTCCAAAGGCCTCCTATGGTTATCTGCATAACTCTTCTGACGATCCTGTGCTTGCTTAACCTTCTCACGAATCATTCTAATCTTGTCCGGGGTCTCTTGAATAATTTCGGGTCCTAAAATCCTATCATCACCAACTTCTGACCAAAACAACGGTGTCCTACATTTCCTCCCATACAATGCTTCATAAGGTGCCATACCAATACTCGCGTGGTAACTGTTATTATACGCAAATTCAATCAAAGGTAAAAGCTCCTTCAAATTTCCTCTACTTTCAAGCACACAAGCTCTTAACATATCTTCCAATGTTTGTATCGTTCGTTCCGTTTGACCGTCTGTTTGAGGGTGGTTTGACGTGCTCAAACACAATTTAGATCCCATAGCTTGTTGAAAAGCTCTCCAAAACCTCGAAGTGAACTTTAGATCTCTATCCGACACAATACTAGAGGGCACACCATGCAACTTCACAATTTCTGCAACAAATAATTGTGCAAGATGACTTGCCTTGTGAGTAGTCTTCACGGCTAAGAAATGTGCAGATTTCGTCAACCGATCTACAATCACCCAAATAGAATCATATCCACCTTGAGTACGAGGTAATCCAACCGCAAAATCCATTGAAATACTATCCCACTTCCATATTGGAATCTCCAGTGGTTGCAACAATCCACCTGGTCTTTGATGTTCGATCTTTACTTGTTGGCACACCGCACACTCCGATACGTACACCGCGACATCTCTTTTCATTCCAGACCACCAATAATTTCTTTTCAAATCTTGATACATTTTTGAAGAACCAGGATGTATGGTGAAAGCACCTTTGTGAGCCTCATCCAAAATCCTTCTTTTCAACAACGCATCGTCCGGAACGCAAATCCTCTGGTTAAACATAATCACTCCATCCGTAGCTCGTGCAAAACCTGGCTGAACCAACACCTCTTGTAAATTAGCATCTGACACTTGTGCTTGTTGAATGTCATTTCTCAAAATGGAATTAACATTCAAGTTTCCCACAACACTCCATTCTGGGTCCAAACAAATTGAAGGTTGAGATCTCGAAATCTTTCCAATAATGCATATTCTAACATCATCAATTCGGCCCTCTTTAACACCTTCCGACTCAAAGCATCCGCCACTTTATTTGCTTTGCCTGGATGATACTTCAAGTCAAAATCATAATCCTTCAAGTATTCCATCCACCGTCTCTGGCGCATGTTCAACTCCTTCTGATCGAATAGGTACTTCAAACTCTTGTGGTCACTGAACATCTCAAAATGAACTCCATACAAGTAATGACGCCACACCTTTAGGGTAAAAACAACCGCAACTAACTCCAAATCATGAGTTGGATAGTTCTCTTAGTGAACCTTTAACTGTCGAGATGTGTATGCTACCACCTGACCATCCTACATCAATACTCCTCCCAATCCTTTCTTAGAAGCATCGCAAAATACCTCACAGGACTTATTTGGATGAGGAACGATTAAAACATGAGCAGTCGTCAATCTCTCCTTCAAACCCATGAAACTCTATTCACACCCCAAATCCCAATCATAAGGACACTCCTTTCGGGTAAGTCTAGTCATTGGTAAAGCCAATTGAGAAAACCCTTTAATAAATCTTCTGTAGTAGCCGGCTAAGCCCAAGAAACTTCGGACTTCCGAGACATTATTCGGTCTCTCCCAATTAATTACCGCTTCAATTTTTGACAGGTCCACTGCCACACCTCCCTGAGATATGACATGACCAAGAAATTTTACTTCCGTCATCCAAAACTCACACTTGCTCAACTTAGCAAACAATTGATTTTCTAGCAATACCGACAGAACAATCCTCAGGTGTCCTTCGTGCTCTTGTGGAGTACGAGAATAGATAAGAATGTCATCAATAAAGACTACCACAAATTGATCTAAGTAAGGCTGGAATATCCGATTCATATAATCCATGAAAATAGCTGGAGCATTCGTCACACCGAAAGGCATTACCAAGAATTCATAATGACCATAACGGGTTATAAAGGCAGTCTTTGGCACATCTGAGCTCTTCACCCGGATTTGGTGATAACCTGACCGCAAATCAATCTTCGAGAACACGCAGGCTCCTTTCAATTGATCTAACAGGTCGTTTATCCTAGGTAAAGGGTATTTGTTCTTGATAGTGGCTTTGTTCAACTGACGGTAATCAATACATAGTCTCATCCCACCATCCTTCTTCTTTACTAACAACACTGGAGCTCCCCACGGCGAGACACTAGGTCGCACAAAATGTTTAGCCATTAGCTCCTCCAATTGCCCCTTCAATTCTCTTAATTCAAGCGGTGCCATCCGATACGGAGAAACGGATATAGGTGAAGGATAGAAAAGCACTTAGAAAAGGGGGGTTTGAATAAGTGTAGCTTTAAAACTTGTAAGATAAACACAATTTGCACAATGATTTTTATCCTGGTTCGTTGTTAACTAAACTACTCCAGTCCACCCGCTTGGAGTGATTTACCTCACCTGAGGATTTAATCCACTAATCACACGAGATTACAATGGTTTTCCACTTAGACAACTTCTAAGTCTTCTAGAGTATACTGATCACAACCTGATCACTCTAGGAACAATCTGCTTAGATACCCTCTAAGACTTTCTAGAGTATTCTCATCAACAACCTGATCACTCTAGTTCTTACAACTTAATGTAAACAAATTCTTTTAAGAGTTACAATGCTTCTTATAAAGCTATTATCATAACTGTGATTTTCTCTTAAGTTTAAGCTTAATCTCACTAAAGTATTACAACAGCAATGTAGT
Source organism: Vicia villosa (assembly GCF_029867415.1). NCBI lineage: Eukaryota > Viridiplantae > Streptophyta > Magnoliopsida > Fabales > Fabaceae > Vicia > Vicia villosa. Next base: position 88,873 of record NW_026706632.1, read on the forward strand.
GAGGTTGATGATGAAGTTAGAGAGCTTTTTGAATTTGACAGCGTTTCTGTATATTTGCGCAAGAGTTCTATATTCAGAATTCGTAACTTAGCTTCTCATCAGAACTTCATATTTATAGGCGTTTGAGAAGATGACCGTTGGGAGCATTTAATGCTTTGCGTATTCCGTACAGCATTGCATTTAATGTTTCACTCTTTTGTGAACTACCTCGAGCCTTGCTTTCGCTGTGTCTACTGACATTTCCTTTCATAGCTTTCAACGTTCCTTTTGTCAGTCAGCGTAGCCTGCCAGCTAGTACTTGCTTCTGATATGATGTCTGTGTGAACAACGTTTGAATATCATCAGAGTCAAACAGCTTGGTGCAGAGCATCTTCTTGTCTTCTGACCTTGAAGTGCTTGTGAGCGTGATACAATGAGAACTTCAGTGCTTCTTCTTCTGATCTCAAGTCCTTCTGATGCTTCCATAGACCATGTTCTGATTCTGCTTGACCATCTTCTGATGTCTTGCCAGACCATGTTCTGATGTTGCATGCTGAACCTTCTGAGTCAGTGCTTCTTGCGCTGATTTTGTGCATACTCTTTAAATAATTCCTGAAATGGAAATTGCATAGTATTAGAGTACCAGATTATCTCATACAAAATTCATATACATTGTTATCATCAAAACTAAGAATATTGATCAGAACAAATCTTGTTCTAACAATCTCCCCCTTTTTGATGATGACAAAAACATATATAAAGGATATGAATTTGCGATCAGAATATCAGACGGCTAAAGACAATTACACAGCTATAGCATAAGCATATAAACATAGTGTGTGAATATGTCTCCCCCTGAGATTAACAATCTCCCCCTGAGATAAATAATCTCCCCGTGAAATAAATACTGGAAGAAATTTATAAATAAAGGACTTCCCTGAGTATTTTCCATTTCAGTTGAGATGATCACATATGCTTAGATCTTCAGAACATTCACAACTTCTGATTCTTGCTTCCATAGGACAGCTTCAGAGCTTGAATTTCTTCTAGAGTCATTGCATGCTAGATTGTATGAGAACATTGTTGAATGTACCAGAGCATCATCAGAGCATCTCTACATCCTGAAATGTTACAGAACAAACTAAACGACAACAGTCAGAGCATGAATGAATCAGAACATAAAATATGTATCAGAACATATAATTATGTATCAGAGAAAAAACAATAATGTTTCAGAGCATATTTTAGAACTAAAACATGCATCAGAACATATAAGGGATAAGAATGTGTTAGAGCATATTCTATCATCAGAATATCAAAACATTCTTCCTTCTTGCTTCTGATCTTGAAGCTTTACAGCACTCAGCTTGCTTCAATTTCCATGAGCTTGATTCCATACAGAATTGCTTTTCCACATGTCTTTGCTTCTCATGTTGAGCTTTTAGGAATATCTTCAATTCCTGCAAAACACTCAAAGACATAGAACTTGCAAGTTCTGTTAGAGATGTGGAGACTTTCTCCCAGCAACTGATAATGTAAATCAGATCATTTATCACATTTTCTCCCCCTTTTTGTCATAACATCAAAAAACATAAAAGATTCAGATGAAAAACAAACAATATGAGAGAAGGAAGGATAATTTTCATTGATTAGCAAAAGGAGAATTTGTTAGAAGTACAAGGAGGATGCATAGAAAGCAGATGCAAAAACAAAGAGAAACTACTAAGACACAAAGACTAAGACGACCCTAGCTTAGACATAATCTTGGCCAGCATGTCATGAATCCCAGCATTGCTCTCAGTCTGCCTCTCCATGAAAGTGCGGAACTCAGCATTAGTAGTATCTTGCGCGTCCATGCGAGAAGATAGCTCAGCTTGGTTCTTCTGAATAACCTCTAGAGTCTTCACCAGAAGAGAGGGTTCACCAGAAGAAGCTTCACAACTTCTGTCCAGAGGGACAGCATTCTGAACCGCAGCTTCCATAATCAGATCATCACCTTGATTTTCCTCAACAGGAATAGTCCCAGTAGGATGATCTTCAGCATCAGCTTCTTCCATAGAAGCATCTCCTTCATATTCTGCAGCAGGCAGATCAGAATCTCCATTCTCAAGAGCCTGAAGAATGGCAGCAAGATTCCTTGGGGCAGAAGGACCTTCAACTTCTGGTGGGTCAACAACTTCTGGAATGACCAAATTGGGGTCTTTCTCAGAAGGATTTTCCCTCAGAAAGTCAAACAAATATTTGAAGTCTCCAGTCAGAACTGGATACTTAGGTCTCCATACCACAATATCTCTGCAAGGATTGTCCAGCAGCTCATCAACAAACATCTTCTCCTCAAGAACTCTCCTGTTTCTGATGGGATGATAATAGACACCATTATCAACCTCAAGAAGATAACCAGCATAACCAGGAGCAGCAACCACTAGTCTCTTCTGAACAGCCATAACTCCAACTTGAAAATCCTGGCGAAAGCTTCTCCAGAGGATTCTAGTAGAAACATCATCAAGATCATTGAGGAAGGCATCCTTCAAGAGATCCAGCCTACTGATAACTTCATTTCTGAACAACTCCAGGAAAATATGAGGTTCAGGTTCAGGAGGGTTGAAGGTGAATTTGTAGTCAGGGTAGAGAAGGCAGTATGGGTTGGATTTTCTGATAGGAAGGAGATGGGTTATAGAAGATGGAGGTGTTGTGGTTGAAGAAGATGGAATATTTGTGGAGATGGTTGATGAGGATGGTATATCAGTGGGGAGGATTGGTGATGATGATGGGATATGAGAAGGTGTGGGAGGACAGACATTTAGTGGAGTGGGGTTTAAAACAGGTGTAGAAAGGGATGGTGGAGGAGGATTTGGTATGGTAAAGGTGTTTTGTGGTTCAGAAGGAGGAGGTTGATATACTTGCCTGGAGAAGTTACCCGTTCTTATAGCTTCAAAAGAATCTACTTTAAGAGGGTCATAAGTGACCTTCTGCCTCTTAGCTTCTCTAGCAGCTTCTTCTGCAGCCTTTCTCTTCAGCCTTGCTTCTTGCTTCCTCTGAGCCTTCTTCTGAAGATTAGCTTGGGAAGGAAGCACTCTTCCACGAATCCACGCAGGATCAACAGAAGATTGAGTTCTAACAGAAGCTTCCAAGTAACGCTTAACGGCCTTGTGAAGTTTTGCTTGGAACAATGTAGCAAAGCCTTCCACATGAGTTCTTCTAGACATAATATCTGGGAAGCTTGCAGGAGCAGAAGTTACATCTCTGATAAGTTGCATCCTTAACAGATCAACACCATTGAAGACAGGACCTTGAATAATTCCAAAGAACCTAGGTGTTCCAATAGTCCTTAGGGAGTCCATCAAATTACTTTCTATCAGAATATCTGAGATCATTCTGGCGAAAGGAATAGTATTTCTTTGAAGATGAGGATACTTCTCACGTTCTTCATCCCTTGACTCTTCAATAGCCAACTTCAGATTCTGAAAGAGAATGTTGGAGATGTTGAGTTCAATTCTTCTTCCAATGCAGAAAAGAGTGTATTTGTGATCAGGACTGATGTAAAAGGAGGAGAACGATTGCCTTCTGTGATGGAGAGAACCCAGAATAATTTCAGCCCACACTTGATAAAACGCCCTCAATTTACCGGTTTTGTGTGATTCAATACCAGTAGCAAGCGAGATTTGTTTTTAAACCTGTAGCCAATTAACTCTTCTAGGAACAGGACCAGTGCATCCTTCTTCATCATTCAAGTTGTATAGTTTCCTGATCAGTTTCTCAGTTATCACAACTTCATGCCCTAACACGAAGGAGATGATAGCAGTTGAAGTAACGGTTGCATGAGCCCAGAAGTCTTTCACAAGAGTTGGATAAATTGGTCCAACCAATCTACCAAGATAATTTGACCAGCCTTGTTCCAAGATCCTTGCATCAGGATGGAAACCATTTGCTTTCAGATTTTCAAAATCCACAGCAGACTCACAAAGAACTTCCAACTCTTCAGTAGGAATGGAGCAGGTTTTCAACGGAGCAAAATCACGCTTGCTCATAACCAATTGAGTGGATGATACTTCTGTTTGGCTTTCATAGCTTGATTAAGGATTCATGGTGAAATGCTTGGTTTCAGAATAAAGCTAGGGTTCGTGCGATGAATGCAAAGAGAGAGACAAATGAATAGAGAGGGAGCGAAAAAGATGAAATGAAGATGAAGCGGGTATTTAAAATATGAATAAAAGAAAATAATAAATGCAATATGGTTTAATTAAATGGTTACAGAAAAAAAACATGACATCAATTTGCATTTAATGAGAAATGACGTTAGGAGAGGTAAAGTGACAAAATGAAATGATTTGCACAGTTACCTAGGGCGGCGTCTTCTCAACTGCACGCATGCTTGTCCAGAAATAGTAAACACGTGTTTGTTTTCTGGAAAGACTGGTGACAGCTGTTTTGCTTTAAAAGAGCTTCTGAATCAACTTAGATAGTGAAACGTTAGTAATAACAGAATCAGAACTTCTAATTGATCATTATCAGAACTTCTTATAAAAACATAATCCTAACATATTTCAGAATATACGCATACATAAGATCTTCTCATCTTCTCATTCTGGGCATAAATCCATACTGATATTTTTCAGAATGAACTTAAACCTATCTTCAGCAAGGGGTTTTGTAAAGATATCAGCCCATTGACGGTCTGTATCCACAAAGTTTAAAGAGAGAACACCCTTCTGAACATAGTCCCAAATGAAATGATGTTTAATCTCAATATGTTTAGCTTTGGAATGTAAGATAGGATTCTTTGATAGACATATAGCAGAAGTATTATCACAGAAGATAGGAATGTTACTCTCATATATTTGATAATCTTCTAGCTGACTCTTCATCTAGAGCATTTGTGTGCTACAACCAGCAGCAGCAACATATTCTGCTTCTGTTGTTGAGAGGGCAATGGTAGCTTGCTTCTTGCTGTACCAGGAGATTAGATGACTTCCTAGAAATTGACAACTTCCAGAAGTACTCTTCCTTTCAATTCTATCTCCAGCATAGTCAGCATCACAAAATCCTACTAAGTTGTATTCTTTAGATCTTCTGTAGACTAAACCAACATTAGTAGTACCTTTCAGATACCTCAGAATTCTCTTAACAGCAGTTAAGTGAGATTCTCTAGGATCTGATTGGAATCTAGCACACAGACAAACACTGAATAGAATATCAGGTCTAGAAGCAGTAAGATATAAAAGAGATCCAATCATACCTCTATACAACTTCTGATCAACCTTCTTACTTACCTCATCCTTACCTAGAACACACGTAGGATGCATAGGAGTTTTGGCTTCTTTGCTTTTAGAAAGATTAAACTTCTTCAGAAGTTCATTCACATACTTCATTTGATGAACATAAGTTCCATCAGAAGTTTGATTGATTTGAATCCCAAGAAAATACTTGAGTTCTCCCATCATACTCATTTCAAATTCAGCCTGCATAGACTTAGCAAACTCCTTTCCAAGTGAAGCATTAGATGTTCCAAAAATAATATCATCAACATAAATTTGACAAATTAAGATGTCCTTCTTAGATGTTTTACAGAAGAGAGTCGTATCCACTTGTCCTTTAGTGAAACCATTGTCCAGAAGGAAAGAACTTAATCTTTCATACCAAGCTCTAGGAGCTTGCTTCAATCCATACAATGATTTCTTAAGTTTGAAAACATGTTCTGGAGACTTAGAGTCTTCAAAACCAGGAGGTTGGTGAACATAGACTTCCTCATCTATATAACCATTTAAGAAGGCACTCTTAACATCCATCTGATACAAAGTGATGTTATGCTGAGTGGAAAAAGAAATTAATAAGCGAATAGATTCTAACCTGGCCACTGGTGCAAAGGTTTTTGTATAGTCAATCCCTTCTTGCTGACTATATCCCTGAGCCACCAGTTTGGCTTTATTTCTTACTGTCGCGGGCGAAAAATCGTTTTGTTCC